>NC_069504.1:462737306-463037306 GCF_027579735.1 Bombina bombina | reverse complement strand
CCTGTGCGTAACAGTTTTTCTGGCCTTTAGTGTGTTAAATCCTGTGCTGGTATATTTGGATTGCATGAACAAATTCTTTGAAATTTGCCAGTTTTGTGGGAAACATGAAAATTTTTAACTAATTTCAAACAATTAGTCAAAGCTACAACAACAACACCTACACCTATATATATTAAAGTTGACATGCAGCTAGATCCCCTTATATAATGAATATTTGGTGAGAAAACAAATCTGGTTGGTGAGATATAAGTGTTTAAAATTACGTATCTTTATATATTTCAGGCTTTCTCAGTAGAACAAAAAGCTGGAAGAACTAATGAAGTCGTACTTAGAAGCAGCATTTGACAAGAAAAGATTTGTGGAAATTATTGTTAGCCCATGTTGTGTTGGTGCGCTTCAGGCTGTTGGATAGTGCACCTTGGCAGCATGGTTAGCACAACTTCAGTTAGAGTGTGTAGCAATGTCATCCATCCACTCTATCCACATTGGCTGCTCTCTGGTGTTGCATCAAACTGATATTAGGATAATGTGCCTGCTCCTACACTATTTAAGGCAGCTAGTTGTTTCTATTAGCGTTCGTGTATAGGATCTTTCCTGGTTAGCTATTTATTTGCCTACAGTATTTGGATACTCATTACCGACCCTTTGCATACATTTTGACCTTGCTCTTGGACTGTGATTTGGATTTGTTATTGTCCGCTTGTTTTAGAGCTGGGTCTGGACTTAAACTATTCTTTAGATTCTAATTCAGTTGCGTTTCCTGCCCACATGGTACTGACTTTTGGCTTCCACCTTACTATGGCCTGCTTTCTCCCTCTATACTTATACAGACCTAAATACTAGTGATTTCGCGAACATATAAATTTGGGTTAGCAAACAGCGAACTGCGAACTTCCACAAATGTTTGCGAACGAGCAAACTGGGCAAACCGCCATAGACTTCAATAGGCAGGAAAATTTTAAAACCACAGGGACTCTTTCTGGCCACAATAGTAATGGAAAAGTTGTTTCAAGGGGACTAACACCTGGACTGTGGCATGCCGGAGGGGGATCCATGGCAAAAACTCCCATGGAAAATTACATAGTTGATGCAGAGTCTGGTTTTAATCCATAAAGGGCATAAATCATTCCTAAATTGTTTGGAATAACGTGCTTTTAAAACATCAGGTATGATGTTGTATCGATCAGGTAGTGTAAGGGTTACGCCCAGCTTCACAGTGACAGACCAAACTCCCGTTTAACGCACTGCAAACAACCGCAAACAGTAAAAATAAAAAAGAAACATTTTTATTTGCAAACTGGGTACTGGCAGACAGCTGCCAGTACCCAATATGGCCCCCAATAAGGCAGAGGGGGAGGGTTAGGAAGCTGTTTTTGGGGGGTATCAGGGAGTTTGGGGGCTAATTGTAACTTTTTTTTATTTGATCGCATTTGGCGGTGAAATGGTGACATGAAAATATACCAAGATGGGCCTAGATCAATACTTTGGGTTGTCTACTACACTACACTAAAGCTAAAATTACCCCAAAAAGCTCCCTACATGCTCCCTAATTAACCCCTTCACTGCTGGACATAAACACACGTGTGATGCGCGAGTGGCATTTTAGCGGCCTTCTAATTATCAAAAAGCAATGTCAAAGCCAATATATGTCTGCTATTTCTGAACAAAGGGGACCCCAGAGAAAAATGTACAACCATTTATGCCATAATTGCACAAGCTATTTGTAAATAATTTCAGTGGGAGTTTGGTCTGTCCACCGCTTCACAGTGACAGACCAAACTCCCCGTTTAACGCACTGCAAACAACCGCAAACAGTAAAATAAAAAATAAAACATTTTATTTGCAAACTGGGTACTGGCAGACAACTGCCAGTACCCAATATGGCCCCCAATAAGACAGAGGGGGAGGGTTAGGAAGCTGTTTTTGGGGGGGATCAGGGAGTTTGGGGGCTAAGGGGGGGATCCTACACAACAGCATATGTAAATATGCTAAAAAATATATATAACAAAAAAAGATACCTTTTATTTTAGTACTGGCAGACTTTCTGCCAGTACTTAAGATGGCGGGGACAATTGTGCGGTGGGGGAGGGAAGAGAGCTCTTTGGGAGGGATCAGGGGGTCTGATGTGTCAGGTGGGAAGCTGATCTCTAAACTAAAGCTAAAATTAACCCTGCAAGCTCCCCTACAAGCTACCTAATTAACCCCTTCACTGCTGGGCATAATTTCATGTGTTGTGCGCAGTTGCATTTAGTGCCTTTTAACTAACAAAAAGCAACGCCAAAGCCATATATGTCTGCTATTTCTGAACAAAGGGATCCCAGAGAAGCATTTACAACCATTTGTGCCATAATTGCACAAGCTGTTTGTAAATAATTTCAGTGAGAAACCTAAAGTTTGTGAAAAAGTTGACTATTTTTTTTAATTTGATCGCATTTGGCGGTGGAAATGGTGGCATGAAATATACCAAAATGGACCTAGATCAATACTTGGGGTTGTCTACTACACTACACTAAGCTAAAAATTAACCCTACAAGCTCCCTAATTAACCCCTGCACTGCTGAGCATAATACACGTGTGGTGCGCAGCTGCATTTAGCGGCCTTCTAATTACCATAAAGCAATGCCAAAGCCATATATGTCTGCTATTTCTGAAAAAAGGGGATCCCAGAGAAGCATTTACAACCATTTGTGCCATAATTGCACAAAATGTTTGTAAATGATTCCGTGAGAAACCTAAAATTTGGAAAAATTTAACTTTTTTTTTTATTTGATCGCATTTGGCGGTGAAATGGTGACATGAAATATACCAAGATAGGCCTAGATCAATACTTTGGGTTGTCTACTACACTACACTAAAGCTAAAATTACCCCAAAAAGCTCCCTACATGCTCCCTAATTAACCCCTTCACTGCTGGACATAACACACGTGTGTGATGCGCGAGTGGCATTTAGCGGCCTTCTAATTATCAAAAAGCAATGTCAAAGCCATATATGTCTGCTATTTCTGAACAAAGGGGACCCCAGAAAAAAATGTACAACCATTTATGCCATAATTGCACAAGCTATTTGTAAATAATTTCAGTGAGAAACCTAAAGTTTGTGAAAAAATCTGTGAAAAAGTGAACAATTTTTTTTTATTTGATCGCATTTGGTGGTGAAATTGTGGCATGAAATATACCAAAATGGGCCTAGATCAATACTTTGGGATGTCTTCTAAAAAAATATATACATGTCAATGGCTATTCAGGGATTCCTGACAGATATCAGTGTTCCAAATGTAACTAGCACTAATTTTGAAAAAAAAAATGGTTTGCAAATAGCAAAGTGCTACTTGTATTTATGGCCCTATAACGTGCAAAAAAAGCAAAGAAAATGTAAACATTGGATATTTCTAAACTCAGGACAAAATTTAGAAACTATTTAGCATGGGTGTTTTTGGTGGTTGTAGATGAGTAACAGATTTTGGGGGGTCAACGTTAGAAAAAGTGTGTTTTTTTCAATTTTTTACTCATATTTTATATTTAGAAATTCCATTTAATGGCGAGAAAAACGGTATATAATATGTGTGGGTACAGTAAACGAGTAAGAGGAAAATTACAGCTAAACACAAACACCGCAGAAATGTAAAAAATAGCCCTGGTCCCAAATGGACAGAAAATGGAAAAGTGCTGTGGTCATCTAAGGGGTTAATGTACACTACTGTTACACCAGATATGAGTTGCACTGGTGTGACACTGTGCCCTGGCAGGCAGGCACTGAAACGCACATGTGTGAAGGAAACTGACTGCTATTATTTCACAGTCAAAAAAGTGTTGTTTTTTTTAAATGTACACTACTGTTACACCAGATATGAGTGGTGGCACTGGGCAAGTGGGCACAGTATACGCTGTAAGCCTGACACACACGCTGGCAGGCAGGCAACTGCAATTAGATTACACAGGAAAAAAAAAAAAAGCAGACTGATGTTCTAGCCCTAAAAAAGGGCTTTTTGGGGTGCTGTCCTTACAGCAGAGATCAGATGAGCTCCTTCAGGACTGTAGTGGACACTGAATACACTAGCCTAGCTATCGATTTCCCTATTAAATCATCAGCAGCTACACTGTCCCTCCTCTCAATAAGAATGCAAATTCCGAATGAATCTAAAATGGATGCTGTCCAGGAGGTGGGAGGGTGTGGGAGGGAGGGTCTGCTGCTGATTGGCTGTAATGTGTCTGCTGACTGTGAAGTACAGGGTTAAAGTTTACTCAATGATGACGAATATTGGGCAGACCGAACATCGCATATGTTCGCCTGCTGCGGCGAACGCGAACAAGCTATGTTCGCCGGGAACTATTCGCCGGCAAACTATTCGCGACATCACTACTAAATACCTATTTGGTCAAGTCCTGAGTCTTACCCTCCTCGCTGGAGCAGTGTTTAGCTAGTCATTGCCCAAACTTAGAGACATTCTCAGACAGGCATTTAATTACCCTGTGACAATTAAAATCCCAGATATTGGTCTGTATTCTGCTGTAGCCTAGGGGGCAGTTATACCTATCCTGAAGATAATACTTTATTGCAATGATAAAAAATATTTTCCTGTCAAAATAATGAATGTTCCTGCAGAAAACAATCTTTTCAGAAGTATTTGGTTAAAACAAAGAAAGGTGTAATTTTGCTGATAAAAAGGGAGACATCATCTCCAATAAAGGACATTTATTTAACATAAGAGTTATGCATGAATACTTCATAACATATCAGGGAATTGTGGGCAAAAAAAAACTTGTATTAGAGCCAGAGTTTAAAGGGACATAAAACCCAATTTCTTTCTTTCATGATTTTGATAGAACATCAAATTTTAAACAACTTTCTAATTTACTTCTATATCATATTTTCTTTGTTTTCTTGTTATCCTTATTTGAAAAGCAGAAATGTTATCTCAAGAGTGTGCACGTGTCTGCAGCACTATATAGCAGCAGTTTTGCAACAATATTATACATTAGCAGGAGCACTAGATGGCAGCTCTATTTCCTGTCATGTAGGGATTCAGGCATGTGCACGCTACCTACCTAGGTATCCCTTTAACAAAGAATAACATGAGAATGAAATAAATGTGATAATACAAGTAAATTGTAACCTTTTTAAAAATTGTATTCTCTATCTGAATCATGAAATACATTTTTTGGGTTTAATGTCCCTTTAAGTTCACAGTCAGACTTCAAAAAGCATAGGTTCAATGAAATCCATTGCACTTGCTCCTACAATCCCGTGTTTCTGAAGTGCATATTTGTTATTATTTTAATATTTGTTGCTAGTGGTAGCAGAGGTGTGCAATATGATGTTTTGGGCAGGAACGTTCTAGCATTAGTGTGCCGTCACAGGTCAGTGGCATTGCCAGTTGCATTATTTGCCTCAGGCTAGTGTGCATTATATATAATGTGAGCTTTATCTTTTTGCAATTTATAAAAGTTTAAAAGCTAAATAAGCCATATATAAGAAAAGGCCCTCAGGAGCAATAGAGAGCTTTGCATCTGCTGCAAACATGTAAAGCTCCCACTCTGTATCCTGCTAAACCAAAGGGTAACAATACAGATGAAAAAAGTCAGCAACTTCACTTATATGTAAATGTGCAGCACGTCTGTTGCTTCTCTAAAGGCCCCCTGTATGAAAAAGCAGAGCTTCAACAACCAGCCACCTATAGGGGTTAAAATAGAAAAGGACTTCTTTGGAAAAAAAAACAATAGTGTCATGAGTTTGTTACCACCTGGGTAGCGCCTTCTGATTGGTGGCTACACGTAGCCACGAATCAGCAAACGGTATTCAGGGGTGCTGGCCCAAAAATGCGCCGGATTGCAAGCTTACATTCCTGCTTTTTAAAATAAAGATACCAAGAGAACCAAGAATATTGATAATATGAGTAAATTAGAAAGTTGCTTAAAATTGCATGCACTATCTGAATCATGAAAGAAAAAAATGTGGGTTCCGTATCTGTTTAAGAAAGCAGTTTAATTGTGACAATGGTAAAGTAGATACAGTAGTGGACCTACTTATTAGAAGGCCCTGGTGCAAACATTTTGTTTTTGTCCCCCCTACAAAGGTAATTCAGTAATATGCAATAGAAATAATATCCATGCTTTTCTGTTCAAATATAGTTAGATAGAGATAGATAGATGATAGATAGATAGATAGATAGATAGATAGATAGAATGAATGATAGACCTAAACACACACGCATAAATACACAAAGTATTTATAGACTGACAGGGACATACTGTGCTGTATAATGATGTGAGTTTCTATACACTATACTCTGATGAGTACACTGCTCTCTATAAATATGATGAGTGTATATTCAGATGAATATGCTGTGCCAAATATCTATACACTTACAGTAGACACACTGCACTGTATAATGATGTTTCTATACACCACTGATGAGTACGCTGTGCAGTATAATGATGTTGAGTATCTATACACACTGATGAGTACACTGTGCAGTATAATGATGATGAGTATCTATACACACTGATGAGTATGCTGTGCAGTATAATGATAATGAGTATCTATACACATTGAGTATGCTGTGCAGTATAATGATGATGAGTATCTATACACACTGATGATTACGCTGTGCAGTATAATGATGATGAGTATCTAGACACACTGATGAGTATGCTGTGCAGTATAATGATGTTGAGTATCTATACACACTGATGAGTATGCTGTGCAGTATAATGATGATGAGTATCTATACACACTGATGAGTATGCTGTGCAGTATATTGATGATGAGTATACACACTGAAGAGTACGCTGTACAGTATAATGATGATGAGTATAATATACACACTGATGAGTACGCTGTGCAGTATAATGATGATGAGTATGTATACACACTGATGAGTACGCTGTGCAGTATAAAGATGATGAGTATCTATACACACTGATGAGTACGCTGTACAGTATAATGATGATGAGTATCTATACACACTGATGAGTACGCTGTGCAGTATAATGATGATGAGTATCTATACACACTGATGATTACGCTGTGCAGTATAATGATGATGAGTATCTAGACACACTGATGAGTACGCTGTGCAGTATAATGATGTTGAGTATCTATACACATGATGAGTATGCTGTGCAGTATAATGATGATGAGTATCTATACATACTGATGAGTACGCTGTACAGTATAATGATGATGAGTATCTATACACATGATGAGTATGCTGTGCAGTATAATGATGATGTGTATCTATACATACTGATGAGTACGCTGTACAGTTAATGATGATGAGTATCTATACACAATGATGAGTATGCTGTGCAGTATAATGATGTTGAGTATCTATACATACTGATGAGTACGCTGTACAGTATAATGATGATGAGTATATATACACACTGATGATTACGCTGTGCAGTATAATGATGATGAGTATCTATACACACTGATGAGTACGCTGTGCCTAGTATAATGATGATGAGTATCTAGACACCACTGATTGAGTACGCTGTGCAGTATAATGATGATGAGTATATATACACACTGATGATTACGCTGTGCAGTATAATGATGATGAGTATCTATACACACTGATGAGTACGCTGTGCAGTATAATGATGATGAGTATCTAGACACACTGATGAGTATGCTGTGCAGTATAATGATGATGAGTATAGACACTGATGAGTATGCTGTGCAGTATAATGATAAGTATATATACACACTGATGAGTACGCTGTGCAGTATAATGATGATGAGTATCTATACACACTGATGAGTATGCTGTGCAGTATAATGATGATGAGTTATCTATACACACTGATGAGTATGCTGTGCAGTATAATGATGATGAGTATACACACTGATGAGTATGCTGTGCAGTATAATGATGGTGAGTATCTATACACACTGTGAGTATGCTGTGCCAGTATAAAGATGATGAGTATCTATACACACTGATGAGTATGCTGTGCAGTATAATGATGATGAGTATACACACTGATGAGTACGCTGTACAGTTATAATGATGATGAGTATATATACACACTGATGAGTACGCTGTGCAGTATAATGATGATGAGTAATCTATACACACTGATGAGTTATACTGTGCAGTATAATGATGATGAGTATCTATACACACTGATGAGTATGCTGTGCAGTATAATGATGATGAGTATCTATACACACGATGAGTATGGACCTCACATGCTGTTAGGCAATATGATATACTTAGTAACTGTTAGGCAATATGATATACTGTTAGGCAATATGATATACTTAGTAACTGTTAGGCAATATGATATACTTTAGTAACTGTTAGGCAATATGATATACTTTTAGGCAATATGATATACTTAGTAACTGTTAGGCAATATGATATACTGTTAGGCACTATGACATACTGTTAGGCAATATGATATACAGTACTTAGTAACTGTTAGACAATATGTATATACTGTCAGGCAATATGATATACTGTTAGGCAATATGATGCACTGTTAGGCAATATGATATACTTAGTAACTGTTAGGCAATATGATATACTGTTAGGCAATATGATTTACTGTTTTGCAATATGATATACTTAGTGACTGTTAGGCAATATGATATACTGTTAGGGCAATATGATTTACTGTTTGGCAATATGATATACCTTAGTAACTGTTAGGCAATATGATATACTGTTAGGCAATATGATATACTTAGTAATGTTAGGCAATATGATATACTGTTAGGCAATATGATATACTTAGTAACTGTTAGGCAATATGATATACTGTTAGGCAATATGATATACTTAGTAACTGTTAGGCAATATGATATACTGTCAGGCAATATGATATACTGTTAGGCAATATGATATACTTATTAACTGTTAGGCAATATGATATACTGTTAGGCAATATGATATACTTAGTAACTGTTAGGCAATATGATATACTGTTAGGCAATATGATATACTTAGTAACTGTTAGGCAATATGATATACTGTTAGGCAATATGATATTGTTAGGCATATGATATACTGTTAGGCAATATGATATACTAATATAACAAAAAGCAATAGTTGAGTGTCACTAATGAAAGCTAAGGATATAAATGTTAGTGACCTGACATATGAATGTGAATATACCCTGTCTAATAATACAAAGTGAAAACCAAGTACAATAACTAAGTTAAAATGATTTATTAACCCTACACATAAAATTACAATCTAAACAAACATATAAAATGATGCTGATAATGAAATGTTGTGGCCACAACTTAGATAGCGTATATAGCAGTTGTCCTATATAAACTGTCAATATAGCTATACCGGTATCCAAATGAATAACAGATACTATACAAATTTCCTGCAAATAGTGCCTATTATTTCAATAATACATAAAAGTGAATTAGAACTGAGATAGTGACATATAAAGTTATCTAAATATTAAAATATATCCATGTAATGCAAGTAATATTATATAGCAGTGGAACGCTAGATATAGAGTTCATCAAGTATAAGTGAAACAATGTTTCTGATTCTCCTTGTAACTCCTTTATTATATCCCAATGTGTCAAACCAAGGGAAACATTGAAGTGAGTGAGTGAGTCAGTGATTGATGTCTCTGTATACTTCCATAGAGATTGGTTAAAATGTCTCTGTGTAATAAAAGGTGATCTTTGAACCATATGAAATTGGGGCCAAGTTTACTTTGTTTCACTTATACTTGATGAACTCTATATCTAGCGTTCCACTGCTATATATATTACTTGCATTACATGGATATATTTTAATATTTAGATAACTTTATATGTCACTATCTCAGTTCTAATTCATTTTATGTATTATGAAATAATAGGCACTATTTGCAGGAAATTTGTATAGTATCTGTTATTCATTTGGATACCGGTATAGCTATATTGACAGTATATAGGACAACTGCTATATACGCTATCTAAGTTGTGGCCACAACATTTTCATTATCAGCATCATTTTATATGTATTGTTTAGATTGTAATTTTATGTGTAGGGTTAATAAATCCTTTTAACTTTGTTATTGTACTTGGTTTCACTTTGTATTATTAGACAGGGTATATTCACATTCATATATCAGGTCACTAACATTTATATCCTTAGCTTTCATTAGCGCCACTCAACTATTGCTTTTTGTTATATGACTATTCTAACCGTGTGGAGAGATCATGGTATATTTTGAGCGGCTTAGGGATAAGACTAGGTCCAGATTTTCAATTTGTTTTTTTTGCAATATGATATACTGTTAGGCAATATGATATACTTAGTGACTGTTAGGCAATATGATATACTGTTAGGCAATATGATATACTTAGTGACTGTTAGGCAATATGATATACTGTTAGGCAATATGATATACTTATTGACTGTTAGGCAATATGATATACTGTTAGGCAATATGATATACTTAGTGACTGTTAGGCAATATGATATACTGTTAGGCAATATGATATATTAGTGACTGTTAGGCAATATAATATACTGTTAGGCAATATGATATATTTAGTGACTGTTAGGCAATATAATATTACTGTTAGGCTATATGATATACTGTTTAGGCAATATGATATACTTATTGTTAGGCAATATGACATACTGTTAGGCAATATGATATACTTATTGTTAGGCAATATGACATACTGTTAGGCAATATGATATACTTATTGTTAGGCAATATGATATACTTATTGTTAGGCAATATGACATACTGTTAGGCAATATGATATACTTATTGTTAGGCAATATGATATACTTATTGTTAGGCAATATGATATACTTATTGTTAGGCAATATGACATACTGTTAGGCAATATGATATACTTATTGTTAGGCAATATGACATACTGTTAGGCAATATGATAATACTTATTGTTAGGCAATATGACATACTGTTAGGCAATATGATATACTTAGTAACTGTTAGGCAATATGAATACTGTTAGGCAATATGATATACTTAGTAACTGTTAGGCAATTTGATATGCTGTTAGGCAATATGATATACTTAGTAACTTTTAGGCAATTTGATATACTGTTAGGCAATATGATATACTTAGTAACTGTTAGGCAATATGATATACTGTTAGGCAATATGATATACTTAGTAACTGTTAGGCAATATGATATATTTAGTGACTGTTAGGAAATATAATATACTGTTAGGCAATATGATATACTTAGTAACTGTTAGGCAATATGATATACTGTTAGGCAATATGATATACTTAGTAACTGTTAGTTAATATGATATACTGTTAGGCAATATGATATACTTAGTAACTGTTAGGCAATTTGATCATACTGTTAGGCAATATGATATACTGTTAGGCAATATGATATACTTAGTAACTGTTAGGCAATATGATATACTGTTAGGCAATATGATATACTTAGTGACTGTTTGGCAATTTGATATACTTAGTAACTGTTAGGCAGTATGATATACTGGAGAGTCACTGCTGTTCCAGCAGGCAAGCAAGATGAAAGCTGCTCCTCTCAAACTGAGCCCTAATAAGGGGTTAATCAGTTAATCCCAGCCAACAAGACAGGGACTGTATTATGTCACAGGAATGAGTACAGGTAACAACGGGAGACAGAGGTCAGACAAGTAGGCACAATACTAATATAATGTTTTGCTATACAGTTAGATAAAACAAGCAGTCGTATACTAAAGCAATGACATATACTTTACAACAATAAAATCAAGACTGTATTCACTAGTAATGCAATCACCAATGGGATACTCTGCTAATACAAAGCAGAGAAATATTTAGCATCAATGTACTACTGGGAGCCAGCTGGTGATTGGTAGCTACACACATAGTCTCTTTTCATGTCTCTAGTCATTGGCTCATCTGATGTCTTCAGATAGTTCCCAAGTAGTGCATAGCTGCACTGGTTGTTGAGGTTAACTATGGATTTAATTATTTTGCCGAGGTTAAACACATAGTTATATGCAAGCAACATCGCAGTAATAAAATTCTCTAGCACATCAGGAGAATGTTCTTTTTGTATTCCTTTAACTTAACAAGCAAATGATAATTTAGTGGTATTTATAGTGGTAGATATATTACACCAGACAGCAAACATCAATGGAGACCCATATCTAATTAAAATATGTTCAGCTTAGATAGAGGTGGGTCACAACCTCTCCAAATATAAGTGGACACAGGATATTTATCAAAACTCACTATGCACTGACATTGGCCAGTGCGGCCATATTATAAAAGCAGAACTTTATTTTTTAATTAAAGCTGTATCCCTACTATTGCAGGTAGAAAAAAACATGACTGTATAGTAGCTAATGCTTTCTGAGGGTTGAGCTCTGCAGGCAGACACAGGTAAACTCTTGCTAAACTCAGCAAACTGTGTGGTCATATTTGCCAAGGGAAAACTGCCCTAACCCGAGAAACACAGATTAGCAGAGGTAAAACATAAGTGATTTCTTTATTTGTGTATAAAAATAAGCTCTTTCTTTTTGTAACTATACATTCTATACATTACAGAGTGGATTTCCTATAGTGTTTTCAGAACATAGATTTTGCATAAGAGCTACAGTGCCTATTATTTCATAATACATAAAAAATGAATTAGAACTGAGATAGTGACATATAAAGTTATCTAAAATATTAAAATATATCCATGTAATGCAAGTAATATATATAGCATTTTGATCCAGATTTCAGTTTGAGGGGGGCTAGCCCAGTGATCATCCCTCCCACGCACACAAAATAGGATTGTGAATATCGCCGCTTGCGTGATAGATCTAACAAAAAAATAGTTGATCTAAACGTATATCTATCAAATTCAATAAAATTTGGTCAGGATTTCAGTTGAGGGGGGCTAGCCTACTCGCACCTTATAGGTGCCTATCAGCGCCCTCGAGACCCACACGGGTGATTAGCCGCGCTTTATAAACAACTGAATAGAATAGAATTAGATTAACCTGCCCCACTGGAACTCTTGGAATTAATGTTAACTCTTGAATCCTATCCATGTGGAGCTGTACAAACTGCTTTTGATATCTTGTTTCTTTTCAGTTCTTTGATGTCGATCTGAATCCTCTGGGGTTTATATGTTTTCTATAAAGATTTTGAAGTTTAGAAAGCAGAAAGTACTAGGATTCACTCTGAAATACAGTTTTGTTTCTGTCAGAAATCGCTTGATTTATGCTGAAACATGGCATAAAATTCCCAAGGAGCAAATTTGTTTTTACACATTTTTTTTTTCCAATTAAACTAGTCTCATGTTTTTTTTTGTTTTCATTTTAACACCACCATTTCTGTTTGAGTACTTTTCTAATGTGTTTATTTTTAATATTGTTTGGATAATATTCATATAATATATTCTCTTGTAGAGCTAAATTAAGACTAAAATTATAAGTGGAGGTGCAACTTATAGCGCCGGTGTATTATCTCTTGCGCTAATCATAACTGTACAATTTGGTATTACAAGTGCATGGTTAAAATGTTAGCCAAAGCAACACACCCTGAACATTTCTTAGTGCACCCTCTACTTTTATTGGATAGTGCAGAGCAGTGTTAGAGCGCACATTTCACTTGTTAGTTTAAGGGACATGAAACCCCAACATTTTTTGTTCATGATTCAGACAGAATATACATTTTTAAACAACTTCCAATTTACTTCTATTATCAATTTAACTTCATTTTCTTTGTATAATTTCTTGAAGAAGAAGCAGCAATGCACTAGTGAAGGATATCTGAACACATAGATAAGCAAATCACAAGAGTCCTATATGTGCAGCCACCAATCAGCAGCTAGCTCCCCAGCTCCTGTGTCTATCAAGGTATGCTTTTTTCTAACAAAAAAGAACAAGAGAACAAAGCAATTTTGATTAAATAAGTAAACTGGAAAGTTGGTTAAAATTATATGTTGTATCTGAATCATTAAAGAAAAAAATGTGGGTTTCATGTCCCTTTAAGTGATGTGCTTATGCATAATCCACAATACCCCTTTACACTTTAGAGCTTTTTGAGACCTGAAGAAAACAATATTGCTTGCTAGTTTGCATTACAAAACACATACAAATGCTATAGAAGAACAGTTTTAAAGTTATCTTTAGACCTAAGGGACAGTTTACACAAAATTGATGTTTAAAAAGATAGACAACGCGTTACTACCCATTCCCCAGCTTTGCACAACCAGCATTGTTAGATTAATATATTTTATAACATTTAAACCTCTAAATGTCTGCCTGTTTCAAAGGCTCTACTGACAGCCCTCTTAATCACCCTGCTTTTTGTATTTGCTTTCACAAACAGGAGACTGATAGTTGTCGTGTGGGCCATGTACAAAGCAATGTGTTCATCGCCCGGGATTTTAAAATAGTCACAGTCATGTAATCAGTGGGCTGTCAAAAGATGCTTAGATACAAGGTAATCACAGAGGTAAAAAGTATATTTATATAACCAGTGTTGGGTTATGCAAAACTGGGGAAATGGGTAATAAAGGGATTATCTATCTTTTAAAACAATAAAAATTATATTGTAGACTGTCCCTTTAAAGGGACATGACACCCCAAATGTTTTATTTCATGATTCAGATAGAGCACTGCAATTATTAAACAACTTTCTAATTTACTTCTACTATCAAATTTCTTCATTCTCTAAGTATCTTCTTTTGAAAAGCAGGGACTTAAGCTCTGAAGTGTGCATGTGTCAGGAGCACTTTATGGCAGCAGTTTTTCCACAAAAAATGCCATGGTGAATGAAGCTAATTTGATAATAGGAATAATTGGAAACTTTTTTTAAAGGGACAGTCAAGTCCAAAAAAAACTTTCATGATTAAAATAGGGTATGCCATTTTAAACAAACTTCCCATTTTACTTTTATCACCAATTTTGCTTTGTTCTCTTGGTATTCTTAGTTGAATGCTAAAACTAGGAGGTTCATATGCTAATTTCTTAGACCTTGAAGACTGCCTCTAATCTGAATTACATTTTGACCACTAGAGGGCATTAGTTCACATGTTTCATATAGATAACATTGAGCTCATGCACGTAAATACTGACCTAGGACTGAGCACTGATTGGCTAAACTGCATGTCTGTCAAAAGAACTGAAATAAGGGGGCAGTCAGCAGAAGCTTCAGGAACAAGATAATTACAGAGGTAAAAAGTACATTAATATAACTGTGTTGGTTGTGCAAAACTGGGGCAATGGGTTAATAAAGGGATTATCTTTCTTTTTAAACAACAAAAATTCTGTTGTTGACGGTCCCTTTAAAATTGTATATTCTGTATGAATCAACAAAATAAAATATCTGGGTTTCATATCCCTTTAGTTCTTAGGTAACAAAGATTTAAAGGGTCAGTAAATGCAAAAAATAATGTTACATAATCTTGCACATGAAAAAGAATGCGTAATCAGAAGGCCTGGAGAGGAGACCAGGTAAGTGCAACTTTGAGGGGTAACATCTCTAAAATACTTTAGATTTTTAAAGCTGTCGCTAAGCTAATGTTACATAATTCTGCACTATTGCTGAATGCCCTTTTTATGGGCAGTGAAAAAGAGCTAAATGCCATTTTTAAGGGCAAATGCCCATACAAATGCCATTTTCAGGGCAATGGGTAGATTAGGTTTATTAGTCTTAGGTTTTTTTTTATTTTGGAGGGGTTTGGTGGGTGGGGGGTTTTACATGTTAGGGGAACTTTGTTTATTTTCAATGAAAAAGCTGTTTTAACTTAGGGCAATGCCCTACAAAAAGCCCTTTTAAGGGCTATTGGTAGTTTAGCATTAGATTAGGGGATGTTTTTATAGGGATTAGGTTTAATTTTTGTTATTTTGGATAATGTGTTAATTATTTTTGTAATGTTAGCCTCTTTTATTTGTTGTAATTAGATTCATTTTATGTATTTTTTTTTGTATTTTTTATTGCAATTTAGTTTATTTTTATTGTAATTAAGGGGTTAATTTAGGGGGGTGTTAGGTTAAGTTAGGGGGCTTAGTCATTAAATTAGTTTTTTGCATCGTGGGGTTGGTGGTTGTAGGAGTTAATAGGTAAATAGGTTTAATGCGTTGTGGGGGGTTGGCGGTTTAGGGGTTAATAGATGTATTAGGTAGTTTGCGATGTTGGGGTTTGCTGATTTAGGGGTTAATAATTTTATTAGGTAGTTGTTTTTTTCTTAATACTTCATGCGGGTGGTTAGTTTATTTTTTTCTTAATACTTCGTACGGGCGGTTAGTTTTTTTTTTAATACTTATTGCGGGCGGTTATTTTTTTTTTAATTACTTATTGCGGGAGGTTATTTTTTTTTAATACTTATTGCGTGTGGTTATGTGTTTTTTTCATACTTATTGCAGGCTTTTTTTTTTTTTTTTGTAATGCTCCGTTTATCTTCGCTGCATCCTGGTGGATTCCGAAAATGGCAGGGTGGTGAAAGAATCCACCTGCACTGCCAACATTCCTTTGAGGATGTGTGCGCAACTGACGACGGCAACGGACATTACAAACTCAATTATAGTATAGATGGAAATTTGCTGTATAGATAATGTCCATTACTATGGAATAACTTAGTACAACATTTTCAATTCATTTATACACCGCCTTCTGATGGGTTAACTAGCCATAGTGAAGCTATTAAATGACATAATTAATTTTAACCTTTTGCACTTTGTTTGTTTTTTTAATCTTGTAAAGCTGCCTATTCATTATTGTTAATTTGAGGGCTAAAAGAGAGTGTTAAGAACCAATTATGAGAAATATCCAGCCTTTAACAGGATCAGAAACGGCACACTTTAAAGGGACAGTCTAGTTAAAAATAAACTTTCATGATTCAGATAGGGCATGCAATTTTAAACAACTTTCCAATTTACTTTTATCATCAATTTTGCTTTGTTCTCTTGGTAATCTTAGTTGAAAGCTAAACCTAGGAAGGCTAATATACTAATTTCTGACCCCTTGAAGGCCGCCTCTTATCTGATGCATTTTGAAATGTTTTCACAAATAGAGGTCGTTAGTTCATGTGCTCAAGGAGTTACCTTGGAGTCAGCACTGATTGGCTAAAATGCAAGTCTGTCAAAAGTACTGAAATAAGGGGGTTAGTCTGCAGAGGCTTAGAAACAAGGTAATCACAGAGGTAAAACATATATAAATATAACTGTGTTGGTTATACAAAACTGGGTAATAGGTAATAAAGGGACTATCTATCTTTTTAAACAATAAAAATTCTGGTGTAGATGGTGCATCTATCTCAGATTCATTAGTTATTTTTTGTATAATTGTTATTCTAAATAATGTGTCTCTAAACTTCAAATATATATTTTGAAAACATATTTAACCCTTTCACTACTGGGAATTTCAGACAAACATTTGCCCAAAATACCAGAGAATTTTTAGCAATTTTTCTATCACTCCATTTAAACAGAAATAAAGCTTTGTTTTTTTTTTTATTGCGTCCACAGAGACATGAGCAGACAAAAACACCTGACATGTTTCGCGTAGGCACACCCACGCTTCATCAGAGCTTGTTTTTTTTTATATATTTTTTAAGTAGACAACTCAAGGTATTGATCTAGGCCCATTTTGGTATATTCCATGCCACATTTCACCCGCCAAATGCAATCAAATAAAAAAATTGGTACTTTTTTCACAAATTTTGGGTTTTTCACAGAAAATTATTTTTCATACTGCTTGTGCAATCATGTCAAAAATGTTTGTAAAAATTTCTCTGGGATCCCCTTTGTTCAGAAATAGCAGACATATATGGCTTTGCCAATGCTTTTTGATAACTAGAAGGCTGCTAATTGCAGCTGAGCACCACACTTCTATTATTCCAGAGAGTGAAGGGGTTAAATAGGCATCCTAAAAGGTTAATTTTTAGCGTTAGTGTAGAGACTAGCCTCCCAACTGAGACTTCCCACCCCCTGATCCCTACTTGATCCCTCCCAAACAGCTCTCTTCCCTCCCCCACCCCTCACTGGTAACCCCCATCTTAGGTACTGGCAGACAGTCTTATTAAATATTTTTTTACTAATTTTTATATTTTCTGCAGTGTAGGATCCCCCCTTACCCTCAACCTCCCTGATCCCTCCTTAAACAGCTCTCTAAACCTCCCCCCACTAGCTATTATCTGCCATCTTAGGTACTGGCAGCTGTCTTTTTTTTTTTTTTTTTCTTCATTCCAACATTTTATTTTTCAAATAACACCACTTTATTCCATGTCAAGGGGACACACTGAATTTGATTTTCTTAGTGTCCAATTAGAAACACATATTTACATTCCCCAATATCTTTTTTTTTTTTTTAATTATATTTTTATTGGATGAAAAAATAGAAAATAGTACATAGTAATGCATATTCAAAATCATATTGGATACATATGGATGATGGCTGTACCATGGTTACAATACGAGAGTTTAACATCCAACATTTTCTTATGTGACCGATAGATTATTAAAACAACACTGAACAACTTGATAATAAAACAAAACAGTAGTTGGTCTCTTTAACTATGCCAAAAATACTCTAGTCTTTTTACCCATTTCAATACAAGGATATACCTTTCTAAGTCTCGCTTGCCTAGTCTATGCAGGTATGTCTCTCCACTTATTGTCACTGACATTCCAATCGAATATGGAAAATATTCAGTGCGTGTGCATTCGGGTTTCCCAATAAAACTTTATATTATGGAACATTTCCATATCTTTTCTGATAAAATAACCATATTCCTCTAGCTGAATCGAGTGGTCCATAAGCGATTCCCAGGCCCGATATGTGGGGATTGTCTGCGACCTCCAGTTAGCAGCTATTAGGGATTTAGCAGTGTTTAAGGCTAGTTGTATTAACTTCCTACGTATTTTACATTTACAATGTGGGAGTAGGTTTAATAATGCAGTGGTAGGTTGTATATGGTACTCTTTATTTTGATTGCTAATGGATTTAATGTATTCCCCTATTCTTAGCCAAAAGGGCTGTAATTTAGTGCAGGACCACCAGATATGGATCATGGTGCCCCTGCCTCCACAACCCCTCCAGCACGTGTCAGAAGCTGTTGGGTATATTGTCTTGATCCTCACTGGAGTGAGATACCACCTCGTCAATATTTTAAAATTGAGCTCTAATGCTTTGGTAGATACCGAAGATGTTCTGGTGTTGTGAACAATATATTTCCACTCTTTTTCCGTTAACTCCCTCTCCAGTTCCCTGTGCCATCTGTCCCTATAGTTAGGAACGTCTTTTACTTCATCATGTGATAAGGCCTTCTTGGCCCATGCCAAAGTATGGCTAAGCGGTTGGTCACTGAGACATTGTTGCTCAAACAAAGTGGGTTGTCTAAGCATCTTATCCCTATCTGGTGAAGTGGATAAGAAGTGTTGGAGTTGATAGTACTTCAGCCATCTTGTGAAGACCCCCCCCCCATTATGTCTCTTAGGTCAGTTCTCTGTTTGAGTTTACCGTCAGATAGAAATTTGTATATAGGTGTTGTGTATCCTATCTCCCAATCGTGTTGCCCGGTGAGTTTTTGTTCTAACCCTCCATGCAATTCTGCATTGGGTGACACTGGGGACATCGGGGATCTTAGGGATGATATGCTGCCTGTATTAGCTATGGTGTTATCCCAAGTCTCAAACACATGATAGTACAATGGGTATGCCTTAATCCAGGGTGGGCGGCTCTTCTTAGCCACCCAAACACAACACTCCGGGAGAGGGGGTTTTCAAAATATGAGCATCTAGCGACACCCCAGGCTTTATTTTCTGCATTGCGGTGCCAAGCCAGTATTTTTTGTAGACATTTTGCTTTATAATATACGTCTATGTTGAGTAGTCCAAAACCTCCCCCATGGGTGGATCGGTACATCGTTGTTTTGAGAATTCTCGGCCTGATTTTGCCCCAAACATAGTTGTTTAACAGTTTCTGGAGTTTGCTACGGTATGAGTTAGATAGAGCAATTGGCACCGTTTGAAGCAAATAAAGGATTCTGGGCAATGCTGTCATTTTCACCGCCTGAATGCGTCCCCACCAAGAAATTAATTTATCACTCCACCTATTTAATTCTTTGTTTAGTTCGTTATATAGGGTTTGATAATTCCGTTCAAACAGAATGTTAGGTTTAGGGGATAGGTATATTCCCAGATATTTAATAGCCTTTTTTTGAGGGCTAAATGGGCATTTCTCCAGTAGATCAGAGTATTCTGCTTTTGGCATATTGATGTTTAGTATCTCCGATTTTTGGTCGTTTATTAAGAAATTAGAATGAACCCCAAACTCCCTAAACTCACTCAACACTGCCGCAATCGACTCCGTGGGGTTGGTCAGTGTAAACAGTACGTCATCCGCGTAAAGTGACAGTTTATAGTTGTCTTGTCCTATTTTAATGCCGGAAATTTGCTTATTTTGTCTAATTCTGTGTGCCAATATCTCCATGCTCAACACGAATAAAAGAGGAGATAGGGGGCATCCTTGTCTGGTTCCATTTTGTATAAGAAACGGATCTGATAATATGTTATTTGCTTTTACCCTGGCCGAGGGACTCTGATATAAGCTAAATATTCATTTTATAATAGTTTCCCCGAATCCCAGTTTACGTAGTACCGCTTGCAAAAAGTTCCAATTTAATGCTTTTTCAGCGTCAGCGGAGACAACCACCATTCCAAGTTTGTGAATTTTAGCGTAGTCAATTAATTGTAATGTTCTAATGGTGTTGTCTCTCGCTTCTCTCCCTGGGGACAAAACCCGCTTGGTCCAAGTGGACGATCTGGGGTAAGATTTTTATTGATTCGCCCTGCCAAAATCTTTGCAAATAGTTTAAGATCCGTGTTGAGCAAGGAAATGGGTCTGTAGCTACTTGGTAAAGTTGCTGGTTTATTTGGTTTAGGCAGCACAGAGATGTAGGCCTCCAAGCACTCTGTTGGAAAACAACCCAACTCGTCTACGTGTTGGAATGTCTTTAACAAGTGAGGGGCTATAGAGGTTTTGTACATTTTATAGTAGTCATATGAATAACCGTCTGGGCCTGGGCTTTTATTGTTAGGGAGTGTCTCAATAGCGTTCAGAATCTCCTTCAAAGTGAAGGGAGAGTCCAGGGCATCCGCCTCTTGAGTGGAGATTTTAGGAGTATCAACTGTATCTAAGTATTGGCTGAGTGCGTTCAAGTTTCCCGAATCGCGTTGTTTTGTGATATTATATAGTTTAGTATAATAATCTCCAAACACATTTGCTATTTTTTTGGGCTCAGTTTCGGTCTGTCCTTTATCATTATCTATTTTAAAAATGTGGGCCTGATATGTCTTTTTTGCTAGACTTTTTGCTAACCACGTGCCAGCTTTGTTGCTATTATGAAAGTACTTTTTTTTAAGATAAACGCTTTTTTATTTGCATTTTGTTGCAAGAGCTGTCGAAAAGCTTCCCTAGCTTTATTTACTAACTGTGTAAGGTCGTTTCTCATAGGGTTAAGTTTATGTTGCTGTTCTGCTAGCTTTAGGTCGGAGAGTAATTTGTTATATTCTGCGTTGTATTTTTTGCGTAGAGTTGCTTTTTGCTTAATCAGTTCCCCTCTAATAGTCGCCTTATGGGCCAACCAGTTATTAATCCCATTTGTGTCTGCCGTGGTATTGTGTTGGAAAAATTCTTTTATCTGTTCACCTATATGTTTTTTGATGGATGGGTTGTGCAATATAGTGGGGTCTAGACGCCACGGAATTTGGCGTTGGGGCATTGAGGGCCAGTTAAGTTCCAGAGTGATGGAAGTGTGATCCGACCACGAGATCGGCAGGATTTCTGTGTCCGTGGCTAATGCTATATTGTTATGATCCATCAGCCAGTAATCTATTCTGGAGTATGAGTGGCCTGGGGGCGAATAAAAGGTATAGCTTTGTGATCTGGGATGATTCAACCTCCATACATCCATTAGTAATAATGTATCTATTTTTTGGGTGATTCGTATTCTGTTTTTTTGTGCTATTTGACTCCTCCCTGTGGAGCAGTCCATGTGAGGATTCAAAGTGATGTTCAAATCTCCACCTACCATTACCACCCCCTTCTGAACCTCTCCCAATTTGGTTAGAACTCTGTTATAGAAATGTTGTTGGCCTATGTTTGGTGCATATATGTTCATTAACGTAAGCTGGGTATTATATAATGTACCTACTAGTATCAGAAACCTGCCATCTTCGTCTGCGTGTTTATCTAGGACTTGGAATGGGATTTCCCTACTGATCAAAATGCCCACCCCATTCTTTTTTTTAACGCTAGAGCTAAAGAATTGTTGAGTGTAGATTTTTGAGTATAAGGGTGGTTCGTTGTTCTTGAGGAAATGCGTTTCCTGTAGAAACACTATCGATCCCTGTAACTTATTAAACCAGGCCAGGGCTATGGACCTTTTATTAGGAGAGTTCAAACACTTACAATTTTGTGATATCAATTTTATATCATGAGGCATAGACTAGATAACTGTTCTGTATTTGCGTGTTCTTAAACTTTACCTTAATCGAATGGGCATTGTCATACTTCATGTTATGTAGCAGAGACCAACAATATACAAAAATCAATACAAACCTGTTAACAAAATAACACAATAACCACATTTTAACCATAAATATGATCACTGATTTCGAACTCTCCATTGAGAGTTAAAACAAAAAGATAGAGGAATCCAAAGACCTAATTCGGTCTAGACACAGTTAGGGTTTCAGAGCGTAAAGTAAGTGCACATTTTATTACAAGATTTTTATTTGTCTATTTCTTTTCCTTTTTTTTTTTTCTTTTTTTTTTAAATTATTATTATATATATATATATATATATATATATATTTTTCCTTTTCAACTATGCTTGAATGTCTCTGATACACAATAATAAAGGCAAAGTCTTTTAGAGTCATTGATGGATGGGCCTTATAAGGGGTTGCAAATTCTTTCCATAGTCTTATACAGTGGGGCCCAATATCAACTCCTAGGAAAGGGCCTTAAAATATGGAAGCAAGAGAAACATGAAACATTATTACCTGTGTGTAGATTTTCTTCTCAAGAACAAGGATAGTCCAGGAGCTATCTGCAAGGCATATGAAATCTTCCTTAATCAACTCGCTCCCTGAGAGGTCTGTTTCAGCCAATGTCAGATTCTTGAGCTTTTGATGAGCCACTTGGGGTAGGAGCTCTTGTTCTTTTCCGTTGGACTGTTTGCCATCTTGGCCTTTGCTGTAATGGGTTAGGACCTTCTGGAACTGTTGTCTCGTGGAGAGACGGCAAGGAGGGTGGTGGTATCCCAAGTTGAGTGCAAAAAGTTTCCCAGATCTTCTGGGGATTTATAAGTGTACATTCGGTTATCTTTCAGCACCTTAACGCTAAAAGAGGGAACCCCCACCTGTAGGAATGCCATTATCCTGTAGGTGTTGCGTCAGAAATCTTGCCTCTTTTCTGTTTTGGAGCGTGAGTGGGCTGAAGTCAGAGAAGATTTGTAATTGCTGTCCTTGGTAGGTTATTGATTGTTGTTGCCTCGCAGCTTTCATAATACTTTCTTTATCCAGGTATTTATGGAATTTTATGATTACGTCCCTTGGGGGGGTCTTTGTCTTTAGGTTGTGGCTGCAAAGCCCTATGGGCTCTGTCTAATGGCAAGTCGGTATATTCTGGATCTTTTAGTATGGTTTTGAACAAATCCTGGAGGGAGGAGAGCAGATTTTCAGGAGCAATTCTTTCCGGTAGACCTCTAATCCTTATGTTCTGCCTCCTTCCCCCTATTGTCCAGATCTTCCAATTTTTCCTGAAGGAAGAATATTGAGATTCTTGGGCGGATAACTTTCTATTTATTAAGTCTATATCTGTGGTCTGTGTCTCTGACTGTTCCTCTAAATATTCCACTCTATTGCCTAATTCATTGACCTCCTTCCTTACCTCTGCTAACCCATCTTTGATCATACGGCCTACCTGCTGTATAAACGAGGTGAAGTCTCCCTTTGTGGGGAGGTCTCTCAGATCCGCTCTTGTGAGTGGAGTGTCCAATGTCGTTTGTTGTTGATTTTCCGCCTCCTCAGGTGCCTAGGATGAGTCCTCATCTTCCATTGCTAAAGCCTGTGTTGTTTTAAAAAACAGGTTCATCTTATTGGGGTTAGTTTTCAAGTTCTTGTCATTTTGGGCGCTCTCTTTGATGCCATGCTTATGGGTGTAAGGAGTATATAGGTTATGTTCTGTCCTGGAACCAATAATCTGTAATTCACAAATACAGCTTATAAAGTGGTTGCCTATTAAAATTAATCTGCCTTGTATTACTCTTATTTCTTCTCTGTTTTTACTTCTCTTTCCTTTTTTGTTTTTCCCGTTGTTCCCCCTTTTTGTATTAGAGTTGTATTGCTGTAGAATCAGTGTATTCACTCACAAGCCCTCCTTATTGCTGCTGAAAGTGCCCCAGGCAAGTGAAGACAGACAAAATAGGAGGATAAGTGCCAATACATGCACCTCTTTCAAACTGTGTCTGCAGCTCTAGAAAAGCGTTGCTAAACTGTTTGAGTCAGGGGGGATTCTGTAGATCAGAAAACTATATGTGAGGGCTAGGTCTACATATCCCGTGGCCCGCCAGCGGGTCTCTGGGCCAAAGTAACAATGTGAGTGGGTCTATTGACAGATCTGCAGCCGTTGCAGCAAGGCTGTCTCATACAATCTGTTGTTTATTCACCGCCGCAAGGCACGGTCCCCAGCGTGAGCGCGCCACAGACAGGAGCGAACTGTGAACCCTGCGCTGCACACCGCTGCTATGTGAGTATGACCCTTCGCCTGTTAATTTCAATCAGTGTGGTATGGCGCTCACCTTGTGTATGTGTGGAGGTTATGGAGGCCGCCTCTCTTAGATCCTTCTCCTCACTCGCTCCTCTCTAATGCTCGCACTCCACGCGAGTGGCCAGGAAACTGCTTCTGCTGTGAGAGTGAGTCCGGATTGATATCGTAATAGGCAGCGTTTCACATGTCCCCTACCTCCCGTGCAGGATTGAAGTTAAGCCCAATATGGCGGATTTGGCGCCTCTTGCAAAGTGTTTCAAACAGTGCTGTAACGGTCTCACACTTTTCCTTCTGCCCAATTCGTGCACCTAGATTCTGTGTATCTGTATGCCATCTCTTGTGCAACTAAAACATAGATATATATAGGATTATTCCCTAACTCTGTCTTTTATCTTGCAGAGCTTTACATCTATGCGGCCATTTCAGTCCATGGTTGGCTCCGCCCCCAGCTGTCTTTTTTTTAAAATTATTTTTGTATATATTTTCTGTAGCGTAGTGTCCCCCCACCTGCAATCTTTAGCCAGGGTCCCCCACACCCCCAGAACCCCTTTTCTGTAGTGTAGCTTCCCCATCCCTCCCTGCCCCTTTATTATTTTTTTTCCTCCCATTTCCTCCCGCTCCCGCCCCCCCCCCCCCCCCGTTCACAGCTCCCACCGGCACCAACAGAAGTTTATTACAGATGGTGACACACACAGTGTCACCATCTGTAACGATCAGGCATCTGCCCTCATATGGAGCCAGAGCACCGATCACACTCCGGCTCCATATGTGGCAGATGCCTGAAGCTTCAGGAGCTCCAGCTCTCGGCTGTAACTTAACAGCCGAGAGTGCTGGAGCTTCCTGAAGCGAAGACGTATATATACGTCTCGCAGTATGATAGGCAAAGTACGGCAAGACGTATATATACGTCCGTTTGGGTGAAGGGGTTAAAGGGACACAATTAAACTTTTGTGATTTAGATAGGGCATGCAATTTTAAACAAATTTCAAATGTACTTTTATCATCAAATTTGTTTTTTTCCCCTTGTATTCTTTGTTAAACATTAAACCCATAGTTGGCTCATATGCTAATTTCTAAGCCGTTGAAGGCTGCCTCTTATCTCAGTAAATTAGTTCATGTGTGTCATATAGATAACATTGTGCTCACTCCTGTGGAGTTACCTAGGAGTCAGCACTGCTTGGCTAAAGTGCAAGTCTGTCAAAATAACTGAAATATGGAGCAGTCTGCAGAGCCTTAGAAACAAGGTAATCACAGAGGTAAAAAGTATATTATATAACTGTGTTGGTTATGCAAAACTGGGGAATTGGTAATAAAGGGATTAGCTATCTTTTTAAACAATATCAAATCTGGAGTAGACTGTCCCTTTAATGTATCTGCCCCGTTAACTTCACACTTTGCAGAAAATAACTTTTTTCATTAGAATAATATTTTTTTAATATTTGTCTACAAGATCATTTGACCTGAAATGTGAAGATACATTCACTTAAATTTGGAAACCTAAAGTCTTTCGGAAAAATATTTTGTTTTTTACAAACCCAGTAAGTGCCGCTTCCCATTTGGCTTGTTCTTTTGGGGATTTCTCAGGATTATATTACATAAATTGGACACCCTGGTTGCTGACTTTTTAAGTCAGAGGGCTTTTTCTTCTAATTGTGTGTGTTTATATATATATATATATATATATATATTTACCTACCTTTCTCACACTTTCCTTTGCTTTAAAATCTTCCGGCTCTCTGTATCCACATTTACTAAAAGCTATTTTTTAGGTCATAATTTCTTTTTATTGAGGTTTAAATGAAACACTACAAATGACATAACCATTACAATAGCATGTCAAAAGTTCATAAAAGCAAACATTATACTAATGTTTAAGCTGTCAGTATACAGAATAGATATAGGCAGTAAATTGACAATGCTATGTATTACAAAGGAAAATTAACAACAAAAAAACATCACTATCATTCCTTCTATGGACCAAACAAGCCACACTTGGAGTTTGCAGAGTATAAAAAAATAGACCTCTCATGGACCTGAACTACATTAGGAATTAAGGATAATTGTATAAGCACACATATGTATACCTGTATGTGATTATGCTCTTTCGTTATTTATATACAGAAACTGACAATAATTCATATATGAAGCAATGAAATATATCTGCCAAAACATCTTAATGATAGAGCTATTAACTAGAATATAAATGAATGTTTCTGTACAGAAATAGCCATTCCCGTGTAATATCATCAAGTTAATAGTGAGAAATACTTAAAGACCGCTAAACACAGTAGAATAGCACGAGTTGATCAATAAATGCATCATAAAAAATACAAAGCACTTAGTTTTAAATTTCAAATGAACAGTAGATTTCTTTCTGACAGTTTTTTAAAGGGACACTCAAGTCAAAATAAACTTTAATGAATCAGAAAAAGCATGCAGTTTTAAGACACTTTCCAATTTACTTCCGTTAGCAAATTTTGCACAGTCTTTTTATATTCACACTTTCAGGGTAACAAGATCCTACTGAGCATGTGCACAAACTCACAGGGTATACGTATACTAAATACAACAGGGTTTTTTTTTTTGGTTAAGCACACCTAACAAAAACATCTTATATATTAGTACACATATTGTGGGAGTGCTGCCAAAATGACCAAGGTTAATACAAGACAAAAAAGTATTGGCACGCATACAAACAAATGAGACCACATATTTTAAAATGCTGCAAAAAAGGCCTGCAAAAAACTTTTATACTTTTAAATAAAATTGGGATCTTATTCACACAATATGGCCATATTCTGCTCAGCCAGTCACCACTTACAAGGTGTCCCAAAATAGACTAGTCCTAACACTATAAAACTTATAAAACTGTTGTATTTCTTAAATTTAGGGAGACTGAACAAATCCCTCTGGTTAAAGCACACCACCCTGCTCAAGTGTGTTCCAGACATTGTAATTGAGTTATATATATATATATATATATATATATAAAACCAGGGAGTCTCATTCTATGAAGTCTTGATTTGAGGCATAGTACTGCAGTGTTGGAATTCTATTTTGGTATATTAGAATGATTCAAATTTTATAGCGTTAGGACCAGAATATGACCATATACGTATACTAGTCTGGGATTGGCTGGTGTCTGTCGCATGATATAGGGGGACAGAAAATGGCAGAAAAAGTTAATTTGTAAGAAAAAAAAAAACTACTGCTTATTTGAAATTCAGAGTAGGTGTCATTGCATTCTTTTTATTAAGCACTTGTTAATTATGCAATTCAACTGCATTTAGTGGTCCTTTAAGTTCATTCTTTTTTCCTTCTAACTGCATCATGTGACAGCCATTAGCCAATCACAAAATGCATATACGTATATTCTATAAATTCTTGCACATGCTCAGTAAGAGCCGGTGCCTCAGAAAGTGTGCAAATAAAAAGATTCTGCACATTTATGTGTGCTCTATCTGAATCATGAAAGCTCAATTTTAGCTTTAGTGTTTATTTAAGTACCCTGCAAACTGGAAGGGTCCTTATGGAAATATAATGACTGTGGCTGCAGAGTATGAGCAAAATTCAAAGAACCCCTCATGTCCCAGTCTAACTATATAAGAACTAAATAATTTGAGAACAGCCATCTACATGGGAACTAATAAGAAGGCTGTTTGCCCATAAAAATAGATACAAGGCCTCAAGTTATCCCTCCCGGATAAAGGAGACACATTTGGTCTCAGTAATCTACAACATGATTCTTTAATGACAATGTGGCAAAATTACAAGGTAATAACACTATAAATCAGTGCTTCTAGGCAACCCCAGATTTCCAGTTCAGTGAACCAATAGGGGAATAAGTGCAAAGACCAAGACGTAACGGAGGAATTAATGGGGTTCAGTAACTAAAGTCAAACTTCAGTCAGCATTACCTTGAGGGTCAAAAGGCTTGCAAAACAAGTCTAGCATCCAGGTAGGAGCCAGTAAGTATCCAATAGCCTCCCCCACACTGCTCCACCATAGGTGAGGCAACATGCAACAGATAGAACCCATCATCAGGAGTTTATACCCAAATCGGCAGTGTTAGTCTTCATCATAAAAACTGAACTGATTCCTAAAACTGATATTTTTAAGCTTACTGCATAGTGAAAAGGTCACTATAGAATTAGAGAGAGCTCCTTCAGCTACTACTGATTTGTTTATACAAATTTCTATCCTTTCATCCATAGGTTTATAAAGGCTCTTGAATCATCCATATGGAAATCATTTTGTTAGCTCTGCAACAGCTGCAGTTTGTTAGCATTTTACCTCCTCTTAAAAGTGCCTCCCTGACAAATGTATTGTTATTCTCTTGAACTTTTGACTTTGTATCTTAATAGTTAGCAGGTCTTGCTTGATGCTTTAAAGACTTGCTTGATGCTTTTGAACTCTTGAATTTGCATGTTATCGATTATCAGTGCTAACAATTTACAATCTATTACAGTGTGAACTTTGCATCATTATCAAATAAGAAATGTGTTTTTATTTTGTGAGCTAATTAATAAAACACTCCTTTCAAATAAGCTTTTTTTTATATATTAAAAAGATTTATCTGCTGTGCTGAACATTAGCTGTGTTGCTTTTATGACAAGAGTAATTGGAGATAGTAAAACAGTTGGAGCGTGTGGCATGAATCTGTGTTACTTTCTTCTGTTATTTGTTTTTATTTTTGAGCCATTGCAACTTGTATTTGGGAGATTAGAACACTAGAGGGATGTCCTGCAACGGTGTGAAGAGGGAACAGCAGGGTATCAGGTATGAGCAAGTCATCCTGCATCTTTTTCAAGTTCCTGTGCTGAAAAGTGTTTTAAACAAATGCTGCATTTTGGTTTAGAAGTGTAACATTCAATTTAAGAGAAAAAAATAGAGAAATTTAAATATTGATTCAACAAAAATCAAGGCTAAGCTATGATTATCAGTATTCAAATTCTGAAATATTCAAATGTTTCTTAAAATAAAAAAGTTAAAAAAAACTTACATTCATCTAACAATAGTATCTATAAGAAGAAAGTCCACCTTTCATCTACTATATCTTACAAATGTTACACAGTGTATGATGTTAATTTCTCTCTTCAATATTGATAGGATTATTATAGGTAAATCTAAAATGTCTATTGATTCTTCTTATGGAATTCTACATTGCAGTGAGCATAGATTTTGGGTGAGGAGAGAAACTGGCAACATATATATTTTAGTATGGAGTATCATATAGACTTCCAGGAGAGGTCGATGGATGAGATAGGGTCCACGTTTATCAAACCACAAACAGACCATTTTTTTGTTCTTTACTTTTTTTTAATTACTATAACAAATGCTTGTGACTTCTGCGCATTTTGGCCCAGGCACCTATTTTCTGATTTTATCAGTTCCCATATGGTATCAAAATGATCAACAGCAATTTTCCTTTGTCATGACTGAGTTTTTGTAACTGTTTACAAATGACAGGAGATAAACAATAGTGGTATCAAGCCAGTTGCTGAAAAGTGTAAGCTCATTTAAATCACGTAGTGCTGACTGTTCATATTTTTTATCACTGTTCTAATAAAGAATAGAAGATTGAGGAGGTGTCATAGAAATAATGAAAATTATAGTGTATCTTATATGTAAAACAATGAGGAGAGTGTTATCAGGACAGCATTTTGGGTTTAACAGAACCTTTTTTTGGAAGTAATCAGGTAATTATTTGGGTTTTCAAAATTATCATCACTTAAAGAATGTTTAGATTTTGTAAACAAAATATTTTTGCCATACACAGTAAAAAATGCATTTTGACTGCTGTAGTGCAAACAGTGTCTTCTCTCCGGAATAAAACTATATAGTGTAACAAATTTGTCTAAAAGTGTTAAAAACTAAAACTAAAATGACAAGAATATAGTTGCATGAACATGTAATATTCCAGATCTAGACCGGGTGGTACTTGTAGTCGGATCAATCTATGGAATCTGGAAATCAAACTAAATAATAAACAGGAATTCCTAAGATATTAAATTCCAGTGCTCAAGCACAAAAGAAAATAGCCTAATAACTTTTACTAGTAAAAGTGGCAACCCCATGCTGGGATGATTGCTGGGCCCTGATTTAATTAAAGTATTGATTAGTGATATTACAAGCGGCCTACAATGATGGTAGCTTTTTTTTTTTTTTTTTAAATAATATTTTTTATTGAGGTTGAAAGAAAAGATAACATTCAATTGTCAGTCCATACAGGTTACATACAATATAAAATGCTACAATAGAAGTTTACAACAGCGAATATAGATTGTCCTATTCAATATCCAAAGTTACCTAATAGGAGAAAAACAATTAGGACGGAGGAGAGTAACCTGTGTAGAGATAGTAGAAACCTCTTTTTCTTTAAACCAGACACTACATGGTATAGCGGGTCATAGTATGGTATAGGTGCATGAGTTTGGAGAACTTATTATTGAGGCATATGGAATATAGGCATCTCAGTGTTCAAGGGTACTCAAACCCCTCTAAGGGGTAAGAATCCAAGGGTTAAATTTATAAAGTGTGTGCCTATATGTTGCAGTGGGTAGTAGTATGGTTTGGGTGTATAATAGGGAGATCAGTGGGTGAGAGACACTCTTAATTTGGAAGGGGGGGGGTGGAGGGGCGGCGGGTCTCTATAGTAGGGATATATTCTGGAATCTAAGGTAACTCTAAATTGCATAGCTACATTACTGAAACAAGAGGGACCAAGTCTAATCTAGACAATATGAGGATTATGATAACACCAATCTGTTATGTGTGATGGACGTGAAGAACCTAGGAAAAAGTAGTAACTACCTGGTTTTGGTAAAGTGTGGTAGGGGATGCTCCATCTACTGTGTGGTGGCTAGACCGTTCCATCGTAGCAAGGATCTAGCGGTAGGTTAAATAGGGAGGGTGATTATGCTCTGGGGTCCTTGTCGCAGATCCAGGAATACAATACTAAGTACACTAGGTGACTCAAACCTAGGTACTAACTTTCTTCAAATGGTTTGGCCACCACAGTGCAACATGTCCTAAACAGAAATATGAAAATCTCAGACTACCCTTACCCATCAGCTATGTGAGAACTTGAGATTGCGGGCTGCTATATCAGCTGATTACATTGTTCTAACAGGGGAGAAGTATGTAGGAATGCTTTCGTGTGTAAGTATGTAGCCATAATGAGACTCAGAGTAAATTATGATTTAAGATAAAGAGTCTCTAACCATGCGGTTCGAGATGTAGGGGAAATAGAGATAAAGTGTTCTTTGAATATGTAGCAGTCTAGGGACCTAGAGGAAATGGGTAGATTGTAGAGCCTATATATGTGTGCGAGACTACACACTTACCTTATATAAAGACATTCACACTCTAGGGTAGCATGGTTTAAGCACTATTATTATGTGGGAGGGCCTGTATATCCGATCTTTTTATGAGTGGTGTAAAAATGTAAGGGAATATGCAGCTTGATCCTGTCAGTAACTCTTGCTTATTAGCCTATAGGAGACGTTGTAAGAAATGTTGATTAGTTTGTGGGATGGAGACCACATGTGTAGAAGATAATATAGTTGTAGTGAATATACAGTTATGATGCAGCAATGGCACAGTTTAACACAAGATATAAATATATGCATATGTTATAAAGTAATCGCCAGGTACCTTAAACTAGCTTAACTCTATACCTTTGAAGATTAAGCATTGCAAATGTTCCTTCAATAAATGTGGAGCCATGTGATAACATTACTAAAATCAACTGGAGCTACATATACCAATAATCACGGTATTCAAGGTAAAATTGCATATTAATAGTTGCAGTGATATAAGGGAGTACTATAGTATATGTTCAAAATAGATGGCGTGAATAACTCGGTAATACAAACATGTTCAATATAGTTATATCTCAGATTTATGGTCTCCTTATAGGAATTGCAATAAATAAAAAAAAATTCTGTCTGGGAGCCGGTAGATGATGATTAGTCTCCATAGGGATAAATATAACCCTCCTTTTATAGCTATGACTATATGTTCAGCAAGTAAGGTATTGTGGTAAACGGGGTTCATGTGATTGAGGAATATAAAAACACCAATGTTATAATTTACCTCTATTTAATGGTATAAAAATCTGAGAAGAGGCCATTTAAGACAGACTCTTATTTTCAGTATAATAAGTGGTTACGCTGTGTATGTCCTCTAACATGTTAGGATGAGCAAGGGAAAGCCACCTCTGGGGACTAATATAGTAAGCACAAGTAACTTGGAGCTGAGCTATACACTCATGTGGAGTATGTCAGATCAAGTGAAGGCACAGTATTCTCATATGTAGATACCAATATAACTTGTACAAAGAGAACATTGTGTTATATACCTACAGCCTTATTCCAACCAAGTAAAACTCCCAATGAGTAATATAGGTCTTAAATTATAGCAATGCTTGAGGGGGGATAAAGTAATCAATCCGAACAAGCTATAAACATACATATGAACTTAGGAAATAGTGCAGTAATAAAGTGTGACTCCTTATACAAGGCAAGCTAAAAAAAAAAAAAAAAATAAAAACGAAGGGAGAACAGAACTATCTCCTCATCAGAACCAAAGGTAGGGTAGTACTGCGTAATAGCGTCCTAAAGCATGGAGAAAGAATGTTCAGCAGTAATGCTAAGCGTCGCCAGGGCTTATGAGGTTTGACAATGTCTTAAGTATATCGAGTCTATAGTATGGATATGTATAAATTCTAACTCTGGGTCGGTACTGGTGGAGCAAAGGACCAAGTGAATCACTCGTTAGCCCACTCCAATACTGAAAGGAGACCGTGGTGGAACCTCAGCGTAGGTCGGAGAGTGGAGTGAGTAACCATGTCTAAAAGCGGATTCTTGCATAAATAATGCCAATCCAGCCTTGGAAAGCTGTAGGTATGGGCTAGTAATGGTTCGCGCCTTAGTCCCTTCATGGTTAGACTTATTTTTCCCTGTCTTCTGCAGCACGGTATATCTTAAGTATGTTGCGTTCCGCTCAGCTCTGAGTTCAGCCTTCCCACTTGACTTAGCCCCAGCATCTGCAGGAGGACCTCCGGATGAGTCGACTGTCACAGTACCAAAGGAAGAATAGGCTGTTGGCTGCAAGCTGTACACTATGGTCGATCCGAACAGCTGTGTCTGCGATACCTCCGGAAATGCTGCATTCCGCTGCGCCGGCCCTGTGAGAACAGAGAAGGGCTGCAAGGTACTGTTCTGATCATCCATGTCCATCTGTTCCGCCATCTGAGGACTGAGATCCTCTATGTCTGTCATGTACAGCTCCACTGGATCTCGAGGTGAATCTTTCTTCCATTGTGGTGGGTCTGGTTCAGACCAGTCGGTCTCCCCCGTAACTTCCCTTATCGGCTTTGTATTCTGTGGTGGATCCATAACAGCTCTCAGTTCAGCGACAAGGGCTTGCTGATGGGAATCCATGGAGCGCATTAAATCTTGCAACGCAGAGAGGATTTGTTTCCCCATTATCGTGCTGAAGGGGTAATGACAGTGTAGGAGTTATTTCTCTGTCAGCTGCTATAGTGCGTAGGTAACTTCAAGTATAATGGTGTACTCCTTGCAGACATATCAGCTAGCTAGTAGGCCTCTGTACCGTTTTTATATCAATTATGTTTTATCTTAGTCCCAGGTTATATAATCCATGTCCTAGTATATGCTAAGAGCCAGATATAGAAATATATAAATTCTTAGAGTGCCATAAATTAATATTTTAATGATCAAATTTCAGGAGCTCTGAGATGGCACGTCTTGCTGCTTCTGCAGTTGGCTCCACCCCCACCTTTTTACTTTTTTATACATTTTACTGAAATCTATAACACATAGCAGCTGACTTCCCAGGAAAAGAAAATCAAATTTATAGTGATAGTGAACATAAGCATGCTACATATGTACAAGAGATAGACATACAAGGAACATTTGTCAGGGGTGGGGGAAATGTTGCATAGTCTAAAAGCCTACATTTAGTAAAAACAAACAAATAAAAAACTTAACCTTTAAGGGACATTAAACCCAAATTTTTACTTTTATTTTTCAGATAGAGAATACAATTTTAAACAACATTCCAATTTACTTCTATTATTTAATTAGCTTAATTCTTCAGATATCCTTTGTTTAGGAAGTAGCAATGCACGTGGGTGAGCTAATCACACGAGGCATCTATGTGCAGCCACCAATCAGCAGCTACTGAGCCTATCTAGATATGCTTTTCAACAAACAATATCAAGAGAATGAAGCAAATTAGATAATATAAGTAAGTTGGAAAGTTGTTTCAAATTGCATGTTCTACATGAAAGGAAACAATTGGGTTTAATGTCCCTTTAATATTTATAGCTGGATAAAAGAGAGAGGGTGTTTTTCTCACAAGTTAACCAGGTAAACATATCTCCCTACCTATAATCAACCAACTTAGCTTTAATTTATGTAAAGGAACATAGTATTAGACTGACAGAGAAATAAAAGGTCCATATAAATGAGTTAAAGATATAGTCTGGACAAAATTAAACTTTCATGATTCAGATAGAGCATGCAATTTTAAGCAACTTTCTAATTTTCTCCTTTAATCAAATTTTCTTTGTTCTCTTGGTATCTTCATTTGAAAAAGCAAGAATGTAAGCATAGGAACTGGCCCATTTTTGGTTCAGCACCTGGGTAGCGCTTTCTGATTGGTGTCTAAATGTAGCATAATGCCAGCTTTCCATGCATTCATTTAATGGAATATGAAACTATTTTTTTTCTTTCACGATTTAGATACAGCATTTTGATTTTAAAACAACTTTCCAATTTACTTCTATTATCTAATTTATTTTTTTCTCTTCTTCTTCTGTATTCTTTGTTGAAAAGGATACCTGGGAAGGCTCAAGAGCTGCTGATTGGTGGCTGCACATATTGCCTCTTGTTATTGGCTTACCCAATGCGTTCAGCTTGCTCTCAGTAGTGCATTGCTGCTGCTTCAACAAAGGAGACCAAGAGAATGAAACAAATTAGATAATAGAAGGTGTTTAAAAATGTATTCATTGTCTGAATCACAAAATAAAAATGTTGTGTTTTTTTTAATGTCCATTTAAGGAGAATGGGATTAGATAAATGGCCAGAATTCTGATCAGTAATTAAACTGGTCTATGATTTGTTCAAAAAGATGAACCATATCAGGTTTGCCAGAAAACATCTTACCACAATGGAATTACATACATTATATACTGTACTTGCATATTCAAGACAGTTGTGAACTAAGTATTCATAAAACATCACTAAAAAGCCACTTTATCCAGCAAGCCTTGCATTTCTAGTTTAATTATATAATAACATCTAATTCTTTTCAGGAATCATCTTTTATCACAAGGAGATTTAATTAAATTTAAAAAAATAATAATATATTTGGAATGCATGAACTAATATTCTAAATTGTGTTATTATGAGTAAAGTATAAATGGATATGAAACAGTGCTCCACTAGTAAAAATAAATAAGTAAACATAATAAAGTAAACATAAAAAGAAACAGATTGTGTTAAAAAACAAACAGCAAACCGCTTTCTTGCAGTCTTGAAAAGTTAGCGCTTAGTAAATAGCGTTACAAGAAGGAAAGGGGGCTGCCATGATAGTAGCTTAAAGGACCAGTCAACACTGTAGATTTGAATAATCAACAAATGCATGATAACAAGACAATGCAATAGCACTTATTTTGAACTTCAAATGAATAGTGGATTTTGTTTCGGACAATTTTAAAAGTTATGTCTTTTTCCACTCCCCCCTGTACCATGTGACAGCCATCAGCCAATCACAAATGCATACACGTACCATGTGACAGCCATCAGCCATTCAAAAATGCATACACACTTATTCTCGCACATGCTCAGTAGGAGCTGGTGACTCAAAAAGTTTAAATATAAAAAGACTGTGGACATTTTGTTAATGGAAGTAAATTGGAAAGTTGTTTAAAATTGCATGCTCTATCTGAATAATGAAAGTTTAATTTTGATTGAGTGTCCCTTTAAATGGACTGTAAAGTCAAAATTAACTTTCATGATTCAGATAGAACTAGGTAAGCTACATTATTTGTTGCTTTGTTATACAATGTTGCAAAACACTGCTGCCATAGAATAATAAAGACACGTGCGCACTCCTGAGCTCTTTTGAGCCTACCTAGTTTTATTCTTTAATATAAGTTACCAAGAGAAAGAAGCAAATTTGATAACAGAAGTAAATTTGAAAGTTGTTTAAAATTGAATGTTCTATATGAATCATGAAAGTTTAATTTTGACTTACAGTCCCTTTAAAGGGATATGAAACCCAAACATTTCTTTAATTATTCAGATAGAGCATACAATTTTAAACAAATTTCCAATTTACTCCTATTATTTAATTTGCGGTTCCTTCTCTTGTTATTTGCTGAAGGGTTTATCTAGGAAAGCTCAGGAGCAGCAGAGAACCTAGGTTCTAGCTGCTGATTGGTTGCTGCGCATATATACCGATTGTCATTGGCTCACCCATGTGTTCAGTTAGAAACCAGTAGTGCATTGCTGCTCCTTCAACAAATGATACCAAGAGAATGAAGCAAATTTGATAATAGAAGTAAATTGTAAAGCTGTTAAAATTGTATGTTTTGCCTAAATCATGAAAGGAAATTTGTGGGTTTCATGTCACTTTAAGCTCTCAGTTGGCTTCCTGTCACATGATTTTTGTAGCAAAAGTACTCTTCTGAGCATGGGCAAGAAACTGGCTTCCTGTTGCTAGTGCACATGTCTGCATAAGCAGTTTTATTTTTTTGTAAGTCATATCTCCTGATAAGCAGTTCAGGATAATGAATACCACTGTAAATACTAAGCATAATGGTAACAAGAATCTGATTATTATTTTATAAAATGGACAATCATTTTCAGTAGTAGTATGTACTTAAAATTGGCTTTCAGAAGAGGTGATATTTGTACCAAAGTAGTTCTTATCACCTTTTCTGATAGGCAGTTCAACACAATGACTACTACTGTAAATAGTTATGTTATCCAGAATCGGAAAATCAGAATATTTAAAAATGTACAATCTTTTTTAATAGTACTAGATACTTTGAATTGTCTTTCATAAAAGATGGTATACGTACATATTTTTTTCATATATATATATTTTTTTATTCTTTCACATGATTTTTGCAACAACAGTCCTCTACTGAGCATGGGCAATAAACTAACTGCAGCTAGTGCACTAACAAAGGAGAGCCTCCTCCTTTGCCTTCATGTAGAGACCACAACCCCCTTGTGGGGCTGTGACAAGAAGTAATGTACCTTGACAATTAGTACTTTTTTATTACAGCATTAGAACAGACTGCTATATATTCCTTTAAGAGAATTCATAGAAAATATTATTGGTGATATTTTTTGGACTGTAATCAACCTCAAAATTCTGGCTTGAAATCATATTTCTTCAGTTCCACTCATATAACAGTTTTCTTTACTGTCAGTTATGAGCAAACAGACAGTTCCCCCCCCCCCCTCATATCTGCCAGTTGCTAAGCAATAAGCGCCGGAAGGGTTTACCCAAAACTGCATAAAGGAACTGTTTTCTGCCCCTGCCACACTAAGGGCTAGATGACAAGTGGAGCACTAATTTATTGCACGCCAAAATAACCAGTCATTACAAGTGGCTGGTTATTGCTACCGCAAGCTCGTGGTAGCAATTAGTATTCAGAAAATTAACCAGAGATCAGATCCCCATGTGCCCCAAATGCCCCTAAAATAGAGGGTCTAGGCAGTTTATGGGGTTAAAAGTTGGCAGGTGTGGGGTTGTTACAAAAAAACAGCACTGAAAAGTACCTTAACATTGTGGCCTGTGTGTTCCCTGTAAATATATATGTATATGCTTATAAAGATATATATTTATGTGTATATACATATATATTTAAAATTGCTGCCCATCGCTGCGCTTAGGTTCTGTGCCCTGTATGACGGCATCAGAACGAGGCTCAAATTGGAGCCTATGGAATCGCTCTGTCGTGAGTGCAATGCATCAATGCAAAATTGCACCTCACTTGTAATACCAGAGCACATTTGGGTGCGCTGGTATTACTCAGTTGAGCGCAAATATCGCTTTTGCCAAAGCGATATTTTGCACTCCACTTGTAATATTGCCCTAAATAAGACATCGTGTCACACACACCATGAATAAAATTAACATGATGTATTTGATTATTATGCACCTATTTTAAATCAATTATTTTGTCAGTGTCCCTTTTTAATTTCCATGTGATTTCAAAATATATATTTTGTGAGGATATCTATAAATGAATTGAAAGTTTTAGGAGAATGTCACTTTTGTATTGACAAAAAAATAGACAGGATAGGTATAGTTTATACTTAAAGGGACAGTCAACACCAGAATTTTTATTGTTTAAAAAGATAGATAATCCCTTTATTACCCATTCCCCAGTTTTGCATAACCAACACTGTTATATTAATACACTTTTTACCTCTGTGATTACCTTGTAGCTAAGCGTCTGCTGACTGCCCCCTTATCTTAGGGATTTTGACAGACATGCAGTTTAGTCAATCAGTGCAGGCTCCTAAATAACTCCACGGGAGTGAGCACAATGTTATCTATATGACACACATGAACTAGTACTGTCTAACTGTAAAAAACTTTCAAAATGCTCTCAACTAAGGGGCGTTTTTAAACGGTTTAGAAATCAGTTTGAGCCAAGCTAGGCTTAGCTTTTCAAAAATACCACCAAGGGAACAAAGCAAATTTAATGATAAAAGTCAATTGGAAAGTTGTTTAAAATTGCATGCCCTATCTGAATCATGAAAGTTTAATTTTGGCTAGACTGTCCCTTTAAAGGAAACCTGTATTTGGCCAGTATTTCTCAGTACTTGAAATATGTTATCACTTTACATAAGAGACAATAATTCAAGTAACAAACATTTTTGTTGATATCATTTTCTTAGAGTACATTTATGTCAAAATTCATGTTTAAATCATATAATTTTATAAAATGTATCTGAAATAGGTGACAGAGATAAAAAAAAGTTACATATATAAATCATACAAAACATCATGTAAGAATCAGTTTATTTGGAAAAATTAAATCTGAAAATAATTTGTTCACTCAAGACAAAAATCACAGTCATGCTTTCTCTGTTTGGATACGCCTTTAATTATTTCATGTTATATTTCCCATGTTGGGTTAAATATTGTTTTTTTTTGTTTTTTTTTAATCTTGAAAATTCAATAAAAACAATTATTACAAAAATAGTTTGTTCACTGCTGAGATTCATTAAAGGATATGAAACCTAAATTTTTTCTTTCATGATTCAGAGCATTCGATTTTAAACAACTTTCTAATTTATTTTTAATATCAATTTTCTTCGTTCTCTTAGTATCTTTTGTTGAAAAGCAGGGACATATGCTTAGGAGCAGGCCCATTTCCGGAGCACTATATGGCAGCACTTTTGCAAGAATATTATGCATTTGCAAGAGCACTATATGACAAAGAAGCACATTGGAAACTTTTTATTAAAATGGTATGCTCTGTCTGAATCACCAATGAAAATGTTTGGGTTTCATATCCCTTTAATTGCTTTACATTAATGCACTTTGCAAATTATTCTTTTTTTTCTCAGTAATGCTGTTCAAAATTAAACATGATATGAAAACAAACAAAAATAACTTAACTATACATTTTTATAAATACTTTAAAATATTTGAAAAAGTAAAATGATTATACAAACGTGTTCACAGTCATCCTGAACAGAAGAGTATTCATATATTGCACAACAGTAAATGTAAACAGTTCCCTTCTTTGGCACTTAAGTATATAAAAGAAAGTTTACAATAAAAATATTCACTTAGGTATAAAGGACATAAAAAGCAGACAACATATATGTATAAAACTACTATATCTTTTATACCAAATGTTAAAATGCATGCTAAAATTATTTATATACATCAACAGAATACCGTCTATTAATGTATAAATATTTATTCCACGGTCACAGATTTAGCAAGATTCCTTGGAAAATCAACCTAAATGAAGAAAAAAAAAAAAAGATTTTTAATTCATTGTACAATTCAAGACAAAAGGAACCGCCACAATTTATTACATATTTAACAGAGGTTTTATCATTTTGTTCCCTCAAAAAATTGATCTAAATATGGAAAACAGTTTTAGCTTCAACACATAGACATAGATGAGAAACATTTTGTAGGTTTTAACATTTTCCAAACTCCTTATGTTCATCAGTTTTCCTATAGGTGTAGCAAGAGACTGTGACCAGAAGGGCCAATTTTACTGAGCGCTCAGTGAATGGCGACGGAAATCTGGTTAAAGGGACATTTAACGCCAGGTTACAACTTTAGTAATATTGTTACTACTCATAATCTTGTGTTTTTCCTCTTGTACCTGCAGCTCTCTTTAAAACATTTCTCTTATTTTAACCTATAACAAAAGCCTGTTGGTAAAGACTGCATCCCTAGACTGGGTGCCGCCATCTTGCAGCTTGCATATTGTTGCATCTTGTGATAGAAGCAGTTAGCTATCACCAATTACCTTTTACAGCTGTACCTTGCACTTTTGTTAGCTTACACAACAGAAGACAGAGGTTTTACATATTTACAGTTTTTTTTCCCACAGGTTAAAAGTTACATAACAAATATAAAAAGGCCTCTGGAATAATAAAGAGCAATGTACCCACTGCAAACATGTACAGCTCCCGCTCTGTATTGTGCACTCTAAACTGAAGAGAACAAACAAGCTTGTCAAGAAAACAACATCTGAGAATGCACACCACACCTCTCACAGTGTGTGAGTATAATAAAGTTCCAAGATTGTGGCACCCAGTGTGACGATGCAGAGCATAACTTGACTAACTAACAGAATTAAAGAGACTGCAGGCACAAGAGAAAGAAACAATAGTATGGTGAATATTAACTACTACTGTAGGTGTACCTAGCAGTTTAATGTCCCTTTAATGGGTAAGGCAATATTATACATTCAAATAAAATACTTGCTAAAACTTCCTAGCAATTAATTTGCAGCTTTAGAAAAAGTGATTGGTAATATTTTCTCCACCTTACAGCCTGTAATTATATTGCTGGAAATAACAATTAAGGAACCCACCAGGCATACATTGAATATCTAAAACTTAAGTAGCCATAGGTTTTCCTTACTACAGGATTTATAAAGTCTTGTATAGTACAATAGACAAGGCCTAGCAAATGTGTGTTTTCTTAACTCCTGCTCTGCCTGTGTCATGGATATCAGCTGTGAGTCGTGACAGGTTACCTTTGGTGAATAAACATATTTCTGTAACATTTTTGAGCTAATGAGAATGTGTGTAAAATGAACAACTATACTGTAGTCACATGGTACATTCACATTTTGAACTTCTTGAAACACAAAGTTAACTTTTCCAAGATAAAATGGATCCCTGTCATCTGATCTAGAGTTGCCCCCTCATGAATCAGATATCAGTAAATGGAAACAGTATGGACTTGGTTTAGATGAAACCAAGATAACCCAAAAAGTATAAATACAATGGGCTCCATGTACAAAATGGTGGACGGACAGCTTCTTAACTCGCTGCTTCTTACATTGCGGGAAGCAGGCTCGCATATGCGAACCTGCCCCGCAAAGGCTCCGGAGCAGCTTTCGCTGCTTCGTACATGGAGCCCATTGTAGTAACCCCCAGCAGATTGTATCCTGCTCCTAAATCCAGATACCTGGGAATAATACCCTTTATTACACCAGTCCAGTAAATATTCAACAGTTCTGCTTTACAAATAAATTAAACTCTTGAATTGAAAGTCACCATTGTTTAAATAACAGTTTTCATTCTAACTACATAAAATTATATTATAGTGTTCATCAGGTATAGCTGTAGAACCCTTCTCTCTGTGTGGCCCTTAATTAATTGAGTTGGACACTCTGGTGTATGCGCTGTCCCCTTACAGTTTTTATAATAATGTACAGGCTGTACATTTACAAAATGTAATTAAAGTAAAAAAAACATTTATCCAACTTACATCATATCCTCTGAGCACTGCCAAGTGGAAAGACAGCAACTGCAATGGGATTACACATAAAATTCCTTGCAGACAGTCCACAGTGTGCGGTAGTTCAATCGTTTTGTAGGCTAGTTTCCTGCTTTCAGTATCATCCTTTACACAAAGAATGATTGGACACCCCTAAGAAAGTACCATATTTTAATCATTGTATTTCAAGCAAAGATAAAACTTGAAAACATGTTGCTTATTAAAATGACACGATTTTGGCTAGATTACAAGTGATGCAATATTTAGTACAAACACCGTCCGCCAGAAGTAAACTTTTAGCATGTGTAGGTTAGCACGCGTATTACAAGTTGAAAGTAAATTGCACGCAAGCAAAAGCCAATAAGCGCTAAATTCAGGACTTCGGATATCATGACAGAGCTAACTTCTTCTTCCCGTAGACTTCAATGGAGGCCGGGAATAAAAAAAATAAAAAAAATAACACCATTCGTTTGCGGGCTAACCCGATACTGCGTTAGACCTACAGCGCTAACCTGAAGCGAGTAATAAATATTTTACATTCCTATATTCTTCACATATTTATATTTATTTATATATATATATATATATATATATATATATATATATATATATATATATATATATATATATATATATATACACACACACACCTATAAATTTATATGTATATAAACAGGTGCAGATATATACAGTATATATACACACACACACCTATAAATCTATATGAATATAAACAGGTACAGATATATACACACACACACACACACACCTATAAATCTATATGAATATAAACAGGTACAGATATATACACACACACACACACACACCTATAAATCTATATGTATATAAACAGGTACAGATATATACAGTATATATACACACACACACCTATAAATCTATATGAATATAAACAGGTACAGATATATACAGTATATATACACACACACACCTATAAATCTATATGAATATAAACAGGTACAGATATATACAGTATATATACACACACACACCTATAAATCTATATGTATATAAACAGGTACAGATATATACAGTATATATACACACACACACCTATAAATCTATATGAATATAAACAGGTACAGATATATACAGTATATATACACACACACCTATAAATCTATATGTATATAAACAGGTACAGATATATACAGTATATATACACACACACACCTATAAATCTATATGAATATAAACAGGTACAGATATATACACACACACACACACACACCTATAAATCTATATGTATATAAACAGGTACAGATATATACAGTATATATACACACACCTATAAATCTATATGAATATAAACAGGTACAGATATATACAGTATATACATCTATTCAAAGAACATTTTCTTCGAAGTGAAGAACATTGGAATGCACAATATTTATAGTAAAACACTGTAAAAACCATAATTTATATTAATAGTCTATAAAAATGATTTTTTCTTTTTTTCAAGTATTTGAGTGGAACGGGCTCCAAATTTCAGTTGCGCTTACCAGACAAGTGCAAATTTAGTTTGCGATTGTGCGGTCGCATTTACTTTCAACTTGTTAAAGCAGGTGCAATATTGCAACATCAAATACGTTTTTTGTTATAAAGAAATATAATAATATAGGGCCAGATTACCAGTGGCACGTTAACAGTTACGAGTTTTCCACTCGTATTACAAGTTAAAAGTAAACGCGATTGATTGAGCCCAATTGAAGTTAACGCATCGAGTTAGCGCAACCTCAGAGCTTTGATTAACTGTTTGCCAAAACAAAGAAGGGGCACAAAACACATCAAAAATACATTACAAAGTACACTTACACTCATAATAAAACTATCTAATAAAAAATATTTTTTAAAAATTGCACATAAAAAGTTATAAAGGCGCAAATATATGAGGTCTCGGGTGTTAGAAAAAAAGCAGGCAAAAAGTTTTAACATTGAGATTCATACATATACATGTCTAAAGATGGATATGTATGGATATATATATAATATATATATATATATATATATATATATATATATATATATATATATATATATACACACAGGTAGCCCTCAGTTTACACCGGGGTTAGGTTCCAGGAGGAATGGTTGTAAATAGAAACTGTTGTAAATTGAAACTCAGTTTATAATGTAAGTCAATGGGAAGTGAGGGAGTTAGGTTCCAGGCCCCTCTCAAAATTGTCTTAAGTAACACCTAATACATTATTTTTAAAGCTTTGAAATGAAGACTTTAAATGCTAAACAGCATTATAAACCTAAAAATATAGATTGTATCATCATCAAACTAAGTTTAATGAACAAAAACATTTGCTAAACATCACCTAATTAAATAATCACACAACAGACTGCATCATCATCAAACTAAGTTTAATGAACAAAAAGTTTTTTTACTTTTCTACAATCATTACATTTTTCTGCAATCAGTTCTCTGCATTGTTAGCATGGTAGATAATATTGGGTCTGCACCTATTCTATGTATTTCAATCTGCAGTGATTAATAAGCAGTTAGGCACCCTCACCTCAAGCTGCTGGACAGGAAGATAATAGGGAAGTGCCTGCTAAATTTTGCTCGATAGATCTGGTCTGATCTGTGTACACAGATCAATTTAAGGCTGTTAAGTTGCATAACTTTTCTGCAAAACAAGCGGACAGCTCCACCTACTGGCAATTTTAATTAGTGCTTTGCTTTCCAAAAGCTTTTCAATAACAGTTACATGACTGAAAAAAGGTTGTTATTCTGAAACGGCGCAAATTGAACTGGCGTAAACCGAGGGCCACCTGTATATGTATTTACAAACATATATACACATATAAACACATACATACATATGTACACATATATAGTCATATATATAAGTGCATTGGATCCCTTTGCATTTAAGTAGATGAAAACATGTAAAAGCATATTTATGCAATATTCATATTTAATAAAGTGTTATAGTGTGTATTTGCTGCAAATATTTCACATTCCAATGTTCTGCACATAGGAGAATATGTTATATGTCATTATAAATTCATATATATATATAAATCATCTATCTATAGATATAAATATATATTTTACCAAAAAAACATCATATATATAAATATGTATTTATGAATAAATGGAACATACCTATGTGAAAAAAATTGGAATGTGAAATTTTCATAATTTCATGTTGGGTTAGCGCACTTGAGAATATACAATTGTGATTTCGTGTTAGTAGGGTGTTAGTATTTTTCCCCACATTTCTTGGCTCCATTGACTTCTATGGGGGAATAGGTCATCACACACGCAACATTCTAACTTTGACTTTTTACGAGTGGAGGGTTTAGCGCAAGAGCGAAAACAGTTTACTTCCAACCAATAATAATAATAAACCCGACATGCGCAAAATTCTTACTTCTTGTGCATTTCACACTCGAGCAGGAGCGTTTAATAGCACTTCACTTGTAATCTAGCCCATAATTGGGAAATCACATCAACATTTATGGAAAAAACAAAACATTCCTATACAAGGTTCTCTTATAGGACGCATAAACAAGGAGAGCTCTCCCACAACAATTTATTAACCCTCTTTTCTTATTTTTATCAGTGTTCTGTATATTTTTATGCTTATATGAATAATGATAATAAATTTAGTTACATCAAATCTACTTCTTATAAACGGGATCACTGGCTACTTGTAGCTAGTACTAAAAATACAGATTAGACAGAGCTTCTATATCTTATCTCTAAACATTTGTTATTGGCTAGGAGAGTTGCAGCTCCAGAGTGAATGACACGTTAGTAAAGTGCCGCTCTTTACCGTACCTGGCGTGCCACCACCTGTTGTAGTGCATTCTGGCATTTCGAATAACAGGGATCTTTCATGATGACCATAATAACTGGCATCTGTTTATCTATTAGGGCCAGTGGTCCATGCTTCAGTTCACCGGCCATAATTCCTTCAGAGTGCATGTAGGTAATTTCTTTAATTTTCTAAAGAGAAAACACATTTGTATAAAACTCTTCACTCTAAACTATTTATACTGACACATTTTATAAAACAATCACATTTTTATACAGTGAATTCACACATTCTGTAAAGCAAGCAAGAGAGAGAAAAATAATCTAAAAGGGACACTATACTTTACATTGCTTTCCCCTTAATGCGTTTCAAATGACTTATTATACCTACTGCAGAGTATTAAAGGCACATGAAACCCACATTTTTTCTTTACTGATTCAGATAGAACATACAATATTAAACAACTTTTTAATTTACTTCAGTTATCAAATGTGCTTCATTTTCTTGCTATCCTTTGTTGAAGGAACAACAATGTACTACTTGGAGCTAGATGAGCACATCATGTGAACCAATGACAGAGGTGTATACATGCAGCCACCAATAAGTAGTTACTTCCCAGTAGTGCATTGCTTCTCCTGAGCTTACCTAGGTATACTTGTCAACAATGGATACCACGAGAGCAAAATAGAGGATTGAAGTAATTTGGAAAGTTATTTATAATCAGATGCTCTATCTGAATAAGGTAAGATAGATTTTAGGTTTGTCCCTTTAAATTTATTGGACATTGATCATTTATGTTTATTTTTGCATTTGTAATAGCTGTTTTTGCTCATTATAACATCACCTGTTCTTCTCAAAGACTTGCGTATAAAGGGCCAGATTATAAGTGGAAGGCAAAATATTGCTTTTGCTCCACTTTGTAATACCAGGGCACACAATGGTATTATAGAAGCATTGCACTCACGAGAGAGTGTGCTTCCATAGGCTCCAATGGGAGCCTTCTTCTCATGCCGTGAGACACAGCATGAAAACGAATATGAATATATACATATATATTTGTGTTAATATGCGTATATACACATATTTACACATAAATATATATATATATATATATATATATATATATATATATATATATATATATATATATATATATATATATTTATATATTCATAGACATATATATTTACAGGGAACACACAGTTCCCATAAACCACAATGTAAATGCCCTTCAGTGCTGTTTTTTACATAACACCCCAAAGCTGCCGACTTTAGCCCCCAAAAACTATGTCTAAACTTAGGTATAGAAATGCTAATTATGGCTGGACACAACCAGCTTTTTCAGATACAAAAATGTCTCTCTCCTACCCACTGGTAGATAAATTATTGCTATTGTCACCTGCTTACATAGCTTTTCTACAAAAAAAATATTTTATTATTTATATTTTCAGTGGAGGAGGTGGTTTCTACCGGCAAAATCAGCTAAAAGATACAAATTGATGTTTGCAAACTATTAAATACACTCAAGCAGGCAAAATGGACCACTGGGAACATGTTAAAATGGAAAAAGAAATTAGAATACAACGTCCCATTAAATACAACCAAAATGAGTAATATTTATTTATATAAAACTGCTGTATTCTATAGAGTAGAGTACAAACCCTGCTCCAAATCCAATTGACAAATTAAGGGATGAATGAATCAGTAGGTACAAGATAGGATTGATCAAAATTATAAGCTGTTTCTTAGATTATGTTGGTTTGGATTGTTCCACAAAGGGGGTTTAGCCAAGAAAAAGCCTGTAGTTGGAAGATAAAAGAGGTAGTGATAGAAAATAATAATAGATGTAGGTTATCGGGTTGCCAATCAGTGTGGCCAGGGAAGTGTCTGGGGTTAAAGTGGAAATAGCGTTAGGTTTGACATTGTTTTTCCCTTAATGTATTTCCAATGACTTGTTACACCAGCTACAGAGTATAAAATATATGAGAAAGTGCATTGTCAGGTTTATTTGTGTATATAAATTAGCTAGTTTTGTGCTTTTAAACCACAACCTATTTAAATGGTGTGAGCTTGCAGGTAATATCAGATCTCATTAAGATCTTCCTTATCTTATATTTGTCTGTAAACCAATGTTCAATACTGGAAAATTAACATTTTATTGCTTAACTATGCTGCACCTCAATGGGAGTGTAATATCTTCTGCTGGCTGTGTTTACATAAGCTTGTCAATAGCCTAGACTCCTGTATAGTGATTTTGCGAATAGTTCGCCGGCGAATAGTTCCCGGCGAACATAGCTTGTTCGCGTTCGCCGTGGCGGGCTAACATATGCGATGTTCAATCCGCCCCCTATTCGTCATCATTGAGTAATACTTTGACCCTGCACCTCACAGTCAGCAGACACATTCCAGCCAATCAGCAGCAGACCCTCCCTCCCAGACCCTCCTACCTCCTGGACAGCATCCATTTTAGATTCATTTGGAAGCTGCATTCTTAGTGAGAGGAGGGACAGTGTAGCTGCTGCTGATTTAATAGGGAAATCGATATCTAGGCTAGTGTATTCAGTGTCCACTACAGTCCTGAAGGACTCATCTGATCTCTGCTCTAAGGACAGCACCCCAAAAAGCCCTTTTTAGGGCTAGAACATCAGTCTGCTCTTTTTTTTTTCCCTGTGTAATCTAATTGCAGTTGCCTGCCTGCCAGCGTGTGTGTCAGGCTCACAGCGTATACTGTGCCCACTTGCCCAGTGCCACCACTCATATCTGGTGTAACAGTAGTGTACATTTAAAAAAAAAAAACACTTTTCTGACTGTGTAATAATAGCAGTCAGTTTCCTTCACACGTGTGCATTTCAGTGCCTGCCTGCCAGGGCACAGTGTCATCCCAGTGCAACTCATATCTGGTGTAACAGTAGTGTACATTTAAAAAAAACAACACTTTTTTGACTGTGAAATAATAGCAGTCATTTTCCTTCACACGTGTGCGTTTCAGTGCCTGCCAGAGCACAGTGTCACCCCAGTGCAACTCATATCTGGTGTAACAGTAGTTGCGGCTGCAACAATACCTAATTTTTCAGGCATGTGTACATGCCTAATTTTTCTGGCCTCTGGTGCTGCACTGTGGCTTCAAAAACCAAACCAAACCAAAAAATAGGCACATAACAGGGATTAAACTGATAGGAATAGTACTACTTAACACACCACTCCTATCTGGTGGCACATTAGATTGCACGCGCAGTGCCCCAAATTTGAAGTAGGAGGACCGACCAAGCATCTTTTTCCATCTCCCGGTTCCTAAAATCGATGCCATATACACGTCCCCTGATAGGGGACGTAACAGGGATTAAACTGATAAGAATAGAACTACTTAACACACCACTCCTATCTGTTGGCACATTAGATTGCACACGCAGTGCCCCAAATTTGAAGTAGGAGGACCGACCAAGCATCTTTTTCCATCTCCCGGTTCCTAAAATCGATGCCATATACACGTCCCCTGATAGGGGACCTAACAGGGATTAAACTGATAAGAATAGTACTACTTAACACACCACTCTTATCTGGTGGCACATTAGATTGCATGCGCAGTGCCCCAAATTTGAAGTAGGAGGACCGACCAAGAATCTTTTTCCATCTCCCGGTTCCTAAAATCCATGCCATATACACGTCCCCTGATAGGGGACGTAACAGGGATTAAACTGATAAGAATAGAACTACTTAACACACCACTCCTATCTGGTGGCACATTAGATTGCACGTGCAGTGCCCCAAATTTGAAGTAGGAGGACCGACCAAGCATCTTTTTCCATCTCCCGGTTCCTAAAATCGATGCCATATACACGTCCCCTGATAGGGGACGTAACAGGGATTAAACTGATAAGAATAGTACTACTTAACACACCACTCCTATCTGGTGGCACATTAGATTGCACGCGCAGTGCCCCAAATTTGAAGTAGTAGGACCGACCAAGCATCTTTTTCCATCTCCTGGTTCCTAAAATCGATGCCATATACACGTCCCCTGATAGGGGACGTACCATTTATTAAACTGATAAGAATAGTACTACTTAACACACCACTCCTATCTGGTGGCACATTAGATTGCACGCGCAGTGCCCCAAATTTAAAGTAGTAGGACCGACCAAGCATCTTTTTCCATCTCCTGGTTCCTAAAATCCATGCCATATACACGTCCCCTGATAGGGGACGTAACAGGGATTAAACTGATAGGAATAGTACTACTTAACACACCTTATAATAACGCAGAGAGAGGCAATGCAGAGAGAGGAGTCTGAAGAAGAGGAGTCAGAGGAGGAAGGTGGCTTTGAGGAGGTGGAAGACCAAACACAGCAGGTGTCCCAGGGGGCTTGTTGTCACCTTTCGGGGACCCTTGGTGTTGTACATGGCTGGGTGGAGGAAGAGACCTTCAATGACATCAGTGAGGACAAGGAACGGGACATGGCTAGCTTGGTATCCAACCTTGTGCAAATGGGGAGTTTGCGGTTGTGCAAATGGACTGTTTGCGGTGGTTTGCGGTGCGTTAAAGGGACAGTCTAGGCCAAAATAAACTTTCATGATTCAGATAGAGCATGTCATTTAAAACAATTTTCCAATTTACTTTTATCACCAATTTTGCTTTGTTCTCTTGGTATTCTTAGTTGAAAGCTTAACCTAGGAGGTTCATATGCTAATTTCTTAGACCTTGAAGCCCACCTCTTTCAGATTGCATTTTAACAGTTTTTCACCACTAGAGGGTGTTAGTTCACGTATTTCATAACACTGTGCTCGTGCACGAGAAGTTATCTGGGAGCAGGCACTGATTGGCTTGACTGCAAGTCTGTCAAAAGAACTGAAAAAAGGGGCAGTTTGCAGAGGCTTAGATACAAGATAATCACAGAGGTTAAAAGTATATTATTATAAATGTGTTAGTTATGCAAAACTGGGAAATGGGTAATAAAGGGATTATCTATCTTTTAAAACAATAAAAATTCTGTTGTAGACTGTCCCTTTAAACGGGGAGTTTGGTCTGTCACTGTGAAGCGGGAGTAACCCTTACACTACCTGATCGATACAACATCATACCTGATGTTTTAAAGCACGTTATTCCAAACAATTTAGGAATGTTAGGTGATTTATGCCCTTTATGGCTTAAAACCAGACTCTGCATCAACTATGTAATTTTCCATGGGAGTTTTGCCATGGATCCCCTTCCGGCATGCCACAGTCCTGGTGTTAGTCCCCTTGAAACAACTTTTCCATCACTATTGTGGCCAGAAAAAGTCCCTGTGGGTTTTAAAATTCGCCCGGTTCGCCCGTTTGCGAACAGTTGTGGAAAATGTTTATGTTCGCGACATCACTACTCCTGTATAGAAACTTTTAATATAGGTGCTGATACCACAGGCTAAATCATCTATTTCAAATGCCGAAATAAGGGTAAATTAGCTACTTGTAAAACATGTAATACACTCCAGCAGGTAAAATGGATCATTGGGAACAATTTAAAGGGGATAACATTTTATGTAAACTGTCCCTTTATTATTTTCATTACCTTTATTCATAAATACCATTAGACATTGTAAAGTAAAAAACAAAAAGCATTTCAATTACAAGGTATTCTGAATGCTTTTGATTTAAAAGAACAGGGTTAGCTGAATGCTGATGATTAGAAAAAAATGGGATTAGGAACAAAAAGAATATTAAATTAGTTTTATGATAAGTGATCACATTTTCATAATTGTGTTGGAGTTTTAAAACAAAAGATAATTAATAATATATTTGAAACATTTCATAGTTGTATATGTAGCTTGTAGTAGAATCCCAGCTTAATCAGAACATATTCTCCTTTGTTTCCTTACTGTTCGTATCGTCACTATTTCCCCTTAGTCACACATACAATCATACAAGTAGAACAATCATCACATACTTGTCTTGTGTGCTAAATAGACTGTGTGTCCAAACCAGTTTTTATTAGAAGTGAAAATTATATTTGCTAATTCTTATTGTAAATTTAAATTACATGGATTAACACTGAATGGGACATAAAACACAAATCTGTTCTTTCATGTGTCAGATAGAACATAACATTTTAAACAACTTTCCAATTTACTTCTGTAAGCACAATTGCTTCATTCTGTAAGTATCCTTTGTTAAAGAATCAGCAATGCATGATTGGGAGCTAGCTGAACACAATGGGTGTGCCAATGGCAAGAGGCATATATGTTCAGCCACCAATCAGCAGCTATTTCAGAGCTGTGCATTGCTGCTGCTGAGCCTATCTATGTATGCTTTCAACAAAGGAAACCAAGAGAATGAAGCAAATTGGATACAGTCGTATGCAAAAGTTTAGGCACCCCTGACAATTTTCATGATTTTCTTTTATAAATAATTGGGTGTTTGGATCAGCAATTTCATTATCAAATAACTGAAGGACACAGTAATAATTCAGTAGTGAAATTAGGTTTATTGAATTAACAGAAAATGCGCAATATGCATCAAAACAAAATTAGACAGGTGCATAAATGTGGGCACCCCAACATAAATATTGCATCAATATTTAGTAGAGCCTCCTTTAGCAGAAATAACAGCCTCTAGACGCTTCCTATAGCCTGTTATGAGTGTCTGGATTCTGGATGAAGGTATTTTGGACCATTCCTCCTTGCAAAACATCTCCAGTTCAGTTAGGTTTGATGGTTGCCGAGCATGGACAGCCCGCTTCAAATCACCCCACAGATTTTTAATGATAATCAGGTCTGGGGCCATTCCAGAACATTGTACTTGTTCATCTGCATAAAGCCAGAGTAGATTTTGAGCAGTGTTTTGCGTTGTTGTCTTATTGAAATATCCAGCCCCGGCGTAACTTCAACTTTGTGACTGATTCCTCAACATTATTCTCAAGTGTCTGCTGATATTGAGTGGAATCCATGCGACCCCCAACTTTAACAAGATTCCCAGTACTGGCACTGGCCACAGAGCCCCACAGCATGATGGAACATCCACCAAATTTTACTGTGGGTAGCAAGTGTTTGTCTTGGAACGCTGTATTCTTTTGCCACCATGCATAACGCACCTTGTTATGCCCAAATAACTCAATTTTTGCTTCATCAGTCCACAGCACCTTCTTCCAAAATAAAGCTGGCTTGTCCAAATGTGCGTTTGCATACCTCAAGCGACTCTGTTTGTGGCGTGGCATCACTCTCCCATACAGCTTCTCCTTGTGCAAAGTGCGCTGAATTGTTGAACGATGCACAGTGACACCATCTGCAGCAAGATGATGTTGTAGGTCTTTGGAGGTGGTCTGTGGGCTGTTTTTGACCGTTCTCACCATCCTTTGCCTTTGCCTCTCCGATATTTTACTTGGCCTGCCACTTCTGGCCTTAACAAGAACTGTTCCTGTGGTCTTCCATTTCCTCACTATGTTCCTCACAGTGGACACTGACAGCTTAAATCTCTGCGATAGCTTTTTGTAGCCTTCCCCTAAACCATAATATTGAACAATCTTTGTTTTCAGAGGAAAGTCAAAGAGAACAACAACTTGCAATTGGCCATCCTTAAATACCTTTTCTCATGGTTGGATGCACCTTAATGGGCTCATCAAACCAATTGTGTGTTCCAATTAATCAGTGCTAGGTAGTTACAGTTATTCAAATCAACACAATGACAAGGGTGCCAAAATTTATGCACCTGTCTAATTTCGTTTTGATGCATATTGCACATTTTCTGTTAATCCAATAAACCTAATTTCACTACTGAAATATTACTGTGTCCTTCAGTTATTTTGATAGATCAAAATGAAATTGCTGATCCAAACACCCAATTATTTATAAATGAAAATCATGGAAATTGTCAGGGGTGCATAAACTTTTGCATATGACTGTAGAAGTAAATTAGAAAGTTTAAAAATTGTATTCTCTATTTAAATCACAAAAGTTTAATTTTGACTTTACTGTACTATTAAGTAACTCTTTTAATTTCCATAATTTCATTTCAGACTCATAAATCTCTACAATTTTGTATATCTGGTTAGAAACCTTATAAAGAAAATTAATACAAAAAGCGAAACCATAATCTTCTAATTTGCTGTTTATAAATGTTGAATTGATTAATTCATGAAAATGATGCCGATTATTTGAATGTCTCCCTTGCAATCTTGATACATTTTCCCTTTAGTTCTGAATATTCGAATTATAAGAACACGAAAAAAATAATACTTACAAGTGCTCCTTCCAAGCATGTAGCATAATTATAGCCACGTCCCATTACTAGAAGAGACTTTTGTTTGTAAAGTTCATGAGCCAAGTCATTAATTTTCTCGTCCAAAGACAAAACTTCTTTAATCAATTCTAAGAGCAGAAGGTAGAAAAAGTAAAGTTTTTTTATTTTTTAATATCCATGAGCAATATTATCACACTGTATTCTTACTTGTATACATTATAGTGGGCATAACCAACATAACTTTATCTATATACACATATATTAAAATTCATTATTTTTTAGTCTTTATTTACATTGCGTTGTAAAGAGGCGTATAACATTACTAAAGGCACATACAGAGTATCATTTTAAACACGTTTCCTATTTACTGCTATTATTTAATGTACTGGTATAATAAGGTATCCTTTGTTAAAACTTTTCATTTTTCTATGAGAGCATACCAAGGTATGATCAAGAGGTATGTGTCTTCAGCCCTATAGCATCAGTGTTTGCAACACTACTTGCACTAGTTTTATACATATACTGCTCAATGCACATGCACGCTCCAGGGAATACATAAAGAAAAAGGTTAAATTGGTTAGAAAAAAATAAATTGGACAGTTTTTAATTTTATGCACTTAAAGGGACAGTAAAGTCAAAACTAAACTTTCAGGATTCAGATAGAACAGGCAAATTTAAACAACATTCCAATTCCATCAAATTTGCTTTGTTCTCTTGGTATCTTTTACTGAAGAGTAAAAATAGAAAGGCTCATAAGAGTTCAGGAAAGTGCATGTATCTATAGTACTCTATGGCAGCAGTGCTTTGCAACATTGTATAACACAGATACAAATAATGTTGCACTGCTGCTATAGAGTAATAAAGACACTCCTAAACTCTTATTATACAACCTAGTTTTACTCTTCAATAAAAGATGCCAAGAAATTGAAGCAAATGTAAAACAGAAGCAAATCAGAACATTGTTTAAAATTGCAAGCTCTATCCGAATAATTTTATGATGTGATGAAAATAATGGTGTCTTTAGAAAGTCCATTTAATGGCGAGAAGAACGGTATATAATATGTGTGGGTACAGTAAATGAGTAAGAGGAAAATTACAGCTAAACACAAACACAGCAGAAATGTAAAAATACCCCTGGTCCTTAATGGTAAGAAAATTGAAAAGTGCTGTGGTCACTAAGGGCTTAAAGGGACATTATACACTAGGGGCTAGATTACATATGCGAAGCAAGCTTCAGTGCAATTGCTGAAACCTGCGCTGTCTGTAATTTAACCTCGCACATCAGGGTATCACATATACGGTGCCGGCAGTTCATAAAGTGCCGTAAGTTGGATAAACTAGCGATATCCAGAAATGAGCGTAAATACAAATTTCTGGAGTCGCCAGTGACTTATGGCACTTTAGAAACTGCCGGCAGCTAAGAAATTAAAAAAAATATATATCAAATCTCCCTAAAATCCCTATATCAAATCTCCCATAAATAAACCCAACACGTAAAACCCCTATATCTGCCATCAAACCCATATTGTAACTAATAATAAAAGCATTAACCCCTAAACCAACAACCCCCCACAATGCAATATGCCTTATTAAACTATTAACCCCTAATCCACCATTCACACACCTCGCGATCTACCTAATAAAAGTATTATCCCCTAATCCGCCATTAACCCACATTGCAACAAACCTAATAAAAATATTAACCCCTAAACCACCAAATTTACACAATGCAATAATCCTAATAAAGCTATTAACCCCTAATCCACCAAACCCCCACAATGCAAGTACCCTAATTAACCTATTAACCCCTAATCCACCAAAAAACCCACAACGCAAATAACTAATTAAATTACTAAGCCCCCTAACCTTACACCCCCTAAATTAACCCCAATTACCTAAATTAGAAAATACTAAGTTACAATTAAAATAAAAAAGCTAACATTGCTTTTTATTTAGGTAATTGGGGTTAATTTAGGGGTGTTAGGTTAGGGGGTTTAGTAATTTAATTAGTTATTGTGGGGGTTTGTCGGGTTAGGGGTTAATAGATTCATTAGGATTATTGTGTTGTGGGTTAATGGCAGATTAGGGGTTAATAGTTTTATTAGGTTTATTGTGTTGTGGGTTAATGGCGGATTCGGAGTTAATACATTTATTAGGTTTATTGCAATGTGGGGGTTGGCGGATTAGGGGTTAATATACTTTATTAGTTATTGCGGTGGGGGATTGCGGTTGACAGGTACATAGATATTGCACATGCGTTAGGTGTTAGGTAATATTTTCAGGGAGTTATGGTGCTCACATACTTGCTGCGCCTGCCTATGTGTGACGAGGTGAAAATGGAGTAAAATTTCTCCATTTTCGGCGAGTAAGTCCTTGCGCTGAATATGTGATACCGATTTGCAAAGCGGTTCTATGTTAGCTTATCGGAGTAAAAATAGCGGCTGACGGGTGAAATATATGCGCCGCATTTATATGCGGCGCCGTATATGTGATACCAAAACCCCGTAAAAACCAGCATCGCCGGCTTTTGTGGGCGACGCCGCATATGTAATCTTGCCCCCGATTTTTCTTTGCATAAATGTTTTGTAGATCTATTCATATAGCCCCTAAAGTTGTCTTTTTTTAAAAATGTATAGTTTTAATTATTTTAAGATAACATTGCTCTGGTTTTCAGACTCTTAACCAAGCCCCAAAGTTTTAGGAGAATACCGACGTATACCTACTCCAGTTTGCTTCTGTTTGTGTAAAGGATCTTTTTATATGCAGAGGAAGGGGGAGGGGGGAGTGTCTGATATTTCCCACTTGCAGTGGGTGTTCCAGTAACCTTTTAAACAGAGCTAAACTGGAAGCTTCTAAATAAGTTTTTAAACAGTTTTATACTGGATTTTTATTTCAGTATCTGTGCATATTATTCTTTTATATGAAAATTGGTGTATACTGTCCCTTTAAGGTAATTTGCTTTCCCTGTCCCTTTAAATTATGTATAGTGTCTCTTCTAACAGTTTGGATTTTTGAGTTGTGCTATTCAAGCTCTGACTTGTGAATGTATTTTTACAAACATAATTAAAAGGATAGTAAAGATAGGCTGATATGAGCTTAGGAGCATGCATGTGTCTTTAGCATTTTATGGCAGCAGTGTTTGTAACTATGTATAACATTGCTATACACATTGGTGCAAACACGGCTGCCAGATGGATTAAGACACATGCACTCTCATGAGCTCAACTAGGATTACTCTTTAACAAAGGATACCAAAAGAACTAAGCAAATTTGATAACATAAGCAAAATTGATATTATAAGTAAATAGGAAAGCTGTTTAAAAATTCATTCTCAAATTCATTTAAGTTTAATTTCAAATTTGCTGTCTCATTATGATTAAAATGTATCATTAACTAACTTACTGGGTAAAGAGTTGAGACCATCTATAATTTCCTGTCTCCGGTCTTGCATTGAAATACGATCTTCAGACATCATTAGACCAAACATAACTAAAGCAATGAACTGACTTGTGTATGCCTGGGAAAGAAGAAAACACTTAAGTTTAACAATACATTTTCAATAAGTAAAAAAAAATAGCTTATAGAGGCATTGTAGGATAATGTTTTCTTTGTTTCCTCTAAAGTGATTAATTTCAAAAATGTATTTCTTTTTTTTCTTTAAAAAACAAAAAAACAACAACCCAAAAAACAAAAAAACAGCAAGAATGGTTATATAAGGAGCGGAGACAGATGTGTCATGAGCGGAAATGGGGCATGCTGTTTGTGAGGCTGGGTGTGTTGCAGGTGGGCAGGCTGGGGCTGCTACAGTGCCTGGAAGCCACCATTGAGGGGGCACATAGGGGGGCCTGTCATTATGCTGGGGGGGCCAATTGCCTCCCCCCCAGTGACCACTCTCCTAGAATGTTAATGTAAGAGCTACCTTTGCATGATCCTTTAACGTTTTCAAAACGTTAGCTCCCCTATATAACCACCACATCAGTGGCAGATGACAAAAAATCCAGTGTTCAGGGGCAGTTAGCAGACAGATATTATTATTTTAGTGTCTGAATTCTAGTGACTTCGAATGATTAAGAAACTACTCATTTCCTGAAGCATAGAGGGTGTCTGTTTAATATCATTTGGGATTCTGATGTTAAATGAAGATGTGCAATTTGTTTCGGATCGATTTGGAAATTCGGAAAATTCGGCAAATTCGGAGATTCGGATAGAACCGAATTTCCAAATTAAAATACTGCTGAATTTACCGAATACATCCGAATTAGTTCGGATTTATTCGGTAAATTCGGATGGCCATGGATTACACTAGTATTGTACAGTATATTAGGTTATATCACTCTGCTATGGGTTACACCTAATATACAGTACATAATACTAGTCTAATCCCACCTAACACTTACCAAAATTCTGAATTTCCGAACCGAATTCAGACGAATTTCTTCGAATCCGAAACGAATTCGAACCGAATCGATTCAAAATTTTCCGAATTCAAATCGATCCGAACCGAAATTCGAAAAATTCCGAATCGATTCGAACCGAACAGAATTTTTTAGCCATGCACATATCTAGTTAAATGTCCGTGATGTTTAGTATTAAAGGGACAGTCAAGTATAAATTAAACTTTCATTATTCAGATAGGACTTTTAATTTTAATCAACTTTCCAATTTACTTTTATCATCAAATTTGCTTTTTTCTCTTGGTATTCTTAGTTTAAACTAAACATAGGTAGGCTCATATGCTAATTTCTAAGCCTTTGAGGGCTGCCTCTTATCACATGCTTTTTAAATCTCTTTTCAACACAAAGAGACAGAAAGTACACGTGGGCTATATAGATAACACTGTGTTCAGGCACAGAAAGTTATTTAAGATCTAGCACAATACAATGCTAAATTTAAGACAATAGATGATAAACAGTCACAGTCATGTGATCAGGGGGCTGGCAGAAGGTTCCTAGATACAAGGTAATCACAGAGGTAAAAAGTATATTAATATAACTGTGTTGGTTATGCAAAACTGGGGAATGAGTAATAAAGGGATTATCTATCTTTTAAAACAATAACAATTCTATGGTTGACTGTCCCTTTAAATAGGAAATGTAATTTTAAACAACTTTCCAATTTACTTTTATCACCAATTTTGCTTTGTTCCTTTGATATTCTTAGTTGAAAGCTAAACCTTGGAGATTCATATGCTAATTTCTTAGACCTTGAAGATTGCCTCTAATCTCAATGCATTTTGACCACTAGAGGGCATTAGTTCATGTGTTTCAAATAGATAACATTGAGCTCATGCACGTGAAGTTACCCTGGAATGAGCACTGATTGGCTAAAATGCAAGTCTGTCAAAAGAACTGAAATAAGGGGGCAGTCTGCAGAAGCTTAGATACAAGGTAATTACAGAAGTAAAAAGTGTATTTATATAACAGTGTTGGTTATGCAAAGCTGGGGAATGGGTAATAAAGGGATTATCTTTCTTTTTAAACAACATAAATCCTGGTGTTGACTGCCCCTTTAAAGTAAAATGCTATAGAGAGTGTACCTGATGCTTGAATGTTTTGTGCCAGAGAACTGCTTATTATGCATGTCACAAAATGTAATGAGCTGGTACCTTTGTGCTGGCGACACCAATCTCTGGACCTGCATTAATGTGCACTCCACAGTCTGTTTCTCTTGAAATTGAACTTCCTACTGTATTAGTGATACCACAGGTTAGTGCTCCTCGCTCCTTGCAGTATCTTAATGCCATGAGACTATCTGCAGTTTCCCCTACAAAAGGCAAAGTTCCAGATTCATTACAACTGACTTGTACACATATAGTTCAGTTTCATATTTATGCACCCATTCCAAACTGACAGTTTTGTATGTATTTCACAGGAAGACCACATCTAGCTAGATAACCTTCATGTGTGCCATTAGCTTGTGTTATTAAAACCAGCGTGGAAGGCTGGGGTTAGCAATGGAGGGGCCTTGGTGAGGCAATTGCGAATGTCATCTCTTGGCCAATAACTGTAAATAAGCCTCCATTTATGTTTTTAGTATTTGCCAGCAAGTTTTTGTTGCTGTTGGAATGGGCCCAATAAGATTCACTTTTGATATAGAGGGATCATTATAGCAAATTAAATCTTCTGACAGGTTCCTCTAGATCAGGAATGGGGAACTTTGGGTTTCCTGATGTTTCAGAACTACATTCCCCATGATGCTCAACTGGACTTCAGGGTGCCTAGCATCATGGATAATAACAGAATTTATGCTTACCTGATAAATTACTTTCTCCAACGGTGTGTCCGGTCCACGGCGTCATCCTTACTTGTGGGATATTCTCTTCCCCAACAGGAAATGGCAAAGAGCCCAGCAAAGCTGGTCACATGATCCCTCCTAGGCTCCGCCTTCCCCAGTCATTCGACCGACGTAAAGGAGGAATATGCATAGGAGAAATCATATGATACCGTGGTGACTGTAGTTAGAGAAAATAATTCATCAGACCTGATTAAAAAACCAGGGCGGGCCGTGGACCGGACACACCGTTGGAGAAAGTAATTTATCAGGTAAGCATAAATTCTGTTTTCTCCAACATAGGTGTGTCCGGTCCACGGCGTCATCCTTACTTGTGGGAACCAATACCAAAGCTTTAGGACACGGATGATGGGAGGGAGCAAATCAGGTCACCTAGATGGAAGGCACCACGGTTTGCAAAACCTTTCTCCCAAAAATAGCCTCAGAAGAAGCAAAAGTATCAAATTTGTAAAATTTGGTAAAAGTGTGCAGTGAAGACCAAGTCGCTGCCTTACATATCTGATCAACAGAAGCCTCGTTCTTGAAGGCCCATGTGGAAGCCACAGCCCTAGTGGAGTGAGCTGTGATTCTTTCAGGAGGCTGCCGTCCGGCAGTCTCATAAGCCAATCGGATGATGCTTCTAAGCCAAAAAGAGAGAGAGGTAGAAGTTGCTTTTTGACCTCTCCTTTTACCAGAGTAAACAACAAACAAGGAAGATGTTTGTCTGAAATCCTTTGTAGCCTCTAAATAGAATTTTAGAGCACGAACTACATCCAAATTGTGTAACAAACGTTCCTTCTTTGAAACTGGATTCGGACACAAAGAAGGCACAACTATCTCCTGGTTAATATTTTTGTTAGAAACAACTTTCGGAAGAAAACCAGGTTTAGTACGCAAAACCACCTTATCTGCATGGAACACCAGATAAGGAGGAGAACACTGCAGAGCAGATAACTCTGAAACTCTTCTAGCAGAAGAAATTGCAACCAAAAACAAAACTTTCCAAGATAATAACTTAATATCTATGGAATGTAAGGGTTCAAACGGAACCCCTTGAAGAACTGAAAGAACTAAATTGAGACTCCAAGGAGGAGTCAAAGGTTTGTAAACAGGCTTGATTCTAACCAGAGCCTGAACAAAAGCTTGAACATCTGGCACAGCCGCCAGCTTTTTGTGAAGTAAAACAGATAAAGCAGAAATCTGTCCCTTCAAAGAACTTGCAGATAATCCTTTCTCCAAACCCTCTTGTAGAAAGGATAGAATCTTAGGAATTTTTACCCTGTTCCATGGGAATCCTTTCGATTCGCACCAACAGATATATTTCTTCCATACTTTATGGTAAATTTTCCTAGTTACAGGCTTTCTAGCCTGAATAAGAGTATCAATGACAGAATCTGAGAACCCACGCTTTGATAAAATCAAGCGTTCAATCTCCAAGCAGTCAGTTGGAGTGAGGCCAGATTCAGATGTTCGAACGGACCTTGAACAAGAAGGTCCCGTCTCAAAGGTAGCTTCCATGGTGGAGCCGATGACATATTCACCAGGTCTGCATACCAAGTTCTGCATGGCCACGCAGGGGCTATCAAGATCACCGAAGCCCTCTCCTGATTGATCCTGGCTACCAGCCTGGGAATGAGAGGAAACGGTGGGAATACATAGGCTAGGTTGAAGGTCCAAGGTGCTACTAGTGCATCTACTAGAGTCGCCTTGGGATCCCTGGATCTGGACCCGTAGCAAGGAACCTTGAAGTTCTGACGAGACGCCATCAGATCCATGTCTGGAATGCCCCATAATTGAGTTATGTGGGCAAAGATTTCCGGGTGGAGTTCCCACTCCCCCGGATGAAAAGTCTGACGACTCAGAAAATCCGCTTCCCAATTTTCTACTCCTGGGATGTGGATTGCAGACAAGTGGCAGGAGTGAATCTCCGCCCATTGAATTACTTTGGTCACTTCTTCCATCGCCAGGGAACTCCTTGTTCCCCCCTGATGGTTGATATATGCAACAGTCGTCATGTTGTCTGATTGAAACCTTATGAATTTGGCCTTTGCTAGTTGAGGCCAAGCCTTGAGAGCATTGAATATCGCTCTCAGTTCCAGAATGTTTATCGGGAGAAGAGATTCTTCCCGAGACCATAGACCCTGAGCTTTCAGGGAGTTCCAGACCGCGCCCCAGCCCACCAGACTGGCGTCGGTCGTGACAATGACCCACTCTGGTCTGCGGAAGCTCATCCCTTGAGACAGGTTGTCCAGGGTCAGCCACCAACGGAGTGAATCTCTGGTCCTCTGATCTACTTGGATCGTCGGGGACAAGTCTGTATAATCCCCATTCCACTGTCTGAGCATGCACAGTTGTAATGGTCTTAGATGAATCCGCGCAAAAGGAACTATGTCCATTGCCGCAACCATCAAACCTATTACTTCCATGCACTGCGCTATGGAAGGAAGAAGAACAGAATGAAGTACTTGACAAGAGCTTAGAAGTTTTGATTTTCTGGCCTCTGTCAGAAAAATCTTCATTTCTAAGGAGTCTATTATTGTTCCCAAGAAGGGAACTCTTGTTGACGGGAATAGAAAACTTTTTTCTATGTTCACTTTCCACCCGTGAGATCTGAGAAAGGCTAGGACAATGTCCGTATGAGCCTTTGCTTGTGGCAGAGACGACGCTTGAATTAGAATGTCGTCCAAGTAAGGTACTACTGCAATGCCCCTTGGCCTTAGCACCGCTAGAAGGGACCCTAGTACCTTTGTGAAAATTCTTGGAGCAGTGGCTAATCCGAATGGAAGTGCCACAAACTGGTAATGCCTGTCCAGAAAGGCGAATCTTAGGAACCGATGATGTTCCTTGTGGATAGGAATATGTAGATACGCATCCTTTAAATCCACCGTGGTCATGAATTGACCTTCCTGGATGGTAGGAAGAATTGTCCGAATGGTTTCCATTTTGAACGATGGAACTCTGAGAAATTTGTTTAGGATCTTGAGATCCAGAATTGGCCTGAATGTTCCCTCTTTTTTGGGAACTATGAACAGATTGGAGTAAAACCCCATCCCTTGTTCTCCTAATGGAACAGGATGAATCACTCCCATTTTTAACAGGTCTTCTACACAATGTAAGAATGCCTGTCTTTTTATTTGGTCTGAAGACAATTGAGACCTGTGGAACCTTCCCCTTGGGGGTAGTTCCTTGAATTCCAGGAGATAACCTTGAGAAACTATTTCTAGCGCCCAAGGATCCTGAACATCTCTTGCCCAAGCCTGAGCGAAGAGAGAGAGTCTGCCCCCCACCAGATCCGGTCCCGGATCGGGGGCCAGCATCTCATGCTGTCTTGGTAGCGGTAGCAGGCTTCTTGGCCTGCTTACCCTTGTTCCAGCCTTGCATCGGTCACCAGGCTGGCTTGGTTTGAGATGAATTACCCTCTTGCTTAGAGGATGTAGAGCTTGAGGCTGGTCCGTTTCTGCGAAAAGGACGAAAATTTGTTTTATTTTTAGCCTTAAAAGACCTATCCTGAGGAAGGGTGTGGCCCTTTCCCCCAGTGATGTCTGAAATAATCTCTTTCAAGTCAGGGCCAAACAGCGTTTTCCCCTTGAAAGGGATGTTAAGCAATTTGTTCTTGGAGGACGCATCCGCTGACCAAGACTTTAGCCAAAGCGCTCTGCGCGCCACAATAGCAAAACCTGAATTTTTCACCGCTAATCTAGCTAATTGCAAAGTGGCGTCTAAGGTAAAAGAGTTAGCCAATTTAAGTGCTTGAACTCTGTCCATAACCTCCTCATAAGAAGATGCTTTATTGAGCGACTTTTCTAGTTCTTCGAACCAGAAACACGCTGCTGTAGTGACAGGAACAATGCATGAAATTGGTTGTAGAAGGTAACCTTGCTGAACAAACATCTTTTTAAGCAAACCCTCTAATTTTTTATCCATAGGATCTTGGAAAGCACAACTATCTTCTATGGGGATAGTGGTGCGTTTGTTTAGAGTAGAAACCACCCCCTTGACCTTGGGGACTGTCTGCCATAAGTCCTTCCTGGGGTCGACCATAGGAAATAATTTCTTAAATATAGGGGGAGGGACAAAAGGTATGCCGGGCCTTTCCCATTCTTTATTTACAATGTCCGCCACCCGCTTGGGTATAGGAAAAGCTTCGGGGGGCACCGGGACCTCTAGGAACTTGTCCATCTTACATAATTTCTCTGGAATGACCAAATTGTCACAATCATCCAGAGTAGATAACACCTCCTTAAGCAGAGCGCGGAGATGTTCCAATTTAAATTTGAATGTAATAACGTCAGGTTCAGCTTGTTGAGAAATTTTTCCTGAATCTGAAATTTCTCCCTTAGACAAAACCTCCCTGGCCCCTTCAGACTGGTGTAAGGGCATGTCAGAACCATTATCATCAGCGTCCTCATGCTCTTCAGTATCTAAAACAGAGCAGTCACGCTTTCGCTGATAAGCAGGCATTTTGGCTAAAATGTTTTTAATAGAATTATCCATTACAGCCGTTAATTGTTGCATAGTAAGGAGGATTGGCGCACTAGATGCACTAGGGACCTCCTGAGTGGGCAAGACTGGTGTAGACATGGAAGGAGATGATGCAGTACCATGCTTACTCCCCTCACTTAAGGAATCAGTTTGGGCAACATTATTATCAGTGGCATCATTGTCCCTACTTTGTTTGTCACATTCATCACATATATTTAAATGGAGAGGAACCTTGGCTTCCGAACATACAGAACATCGTCTATCTGCTAGTTTAGACATGTTAATAGGCATAAACTTGATAACAAAGCACAAAAAACGTTTTAAAATAAAACCGTTACTGTCTCTTTAAATTTTAAACTGAACACACTTTATTACTGAATATGCGAAAAAGCATGAAGGAATTGTTCAAAATTCACCAAAATTTCACCACAGTGTCTTAAAGCCTTAATAGTATTGCACACCAAATTTGAAAGCTTTAACTCTTAAAATAACGTTTTTACATTTAACCCCTATACAGTCCCTGGTATCTGCTTTGCTGAGACCCAACCAAGCCCAGAGGGGGAATACGATACCAAATGACGCCTTCAATAAGCTTTTTCAGTGGATCTGAGCTCCTCACACATGCATCTGCATGCCTTGCTTCTCAAAAACAACTGCGCATTAGTGGCGCGAAAATGAGGCTCTGCCTATGACTAGAAAAGGCCCCCAGTGAAAAAGGTGTCCAATACAGTGCCTGCCGTTTTTTTAACAGAAATTCCCAAGATTAAAATAACTCTCCAAAGTTATAAACCATTAAATATGCTTATAAAGTAATCGTTTTAGCCCAGAAAAATGTCTACCAGTCTTTAAAGCCCTTGTGAAGCCCTTTATTCTTATATTAAAAATTAAGAAAATGGCTTACCGGATCCCATAGGGAAAATGACAGCTTCCAGCATTACCAAGTCTTGTTAGAAATGTGTCATACCTCAAGCAGCAAAAGTCTGCTCACTGTTTCCCCCAACTGAAGTTAATTCATCTCAACAGTCCTGTGTGGAAACAGCCATCGATTTTAGTAACGGTTGCTAAAATCATTTTCCTCTTACAAACAGAAATCTTCATCTCCTTTCTGTTTCAGAGTAAATAGTACATACCAGCACTATTTTAAAATAACAAACTCTTGATTGAAGAATAAAAACTACATTTAAACACCAAAAAACTCTTAGCCATCTCCGTGGAGATGTTGCCTATGCAACGGCAAAGAGAATGACTGGGGAAGGCGGAGCCTAGGAGGGATCATGTGACCAGCTTTGCTGGGCTCTTTGCCATTTCCTGTTGGGGAAGAGAATATCCCACAAGTAAGGATGACGCCGTGGACCGGACACACCTATGTTGGAGAAATCAGGAGGGCCAAGGTTCCACATCCCTGCTCTAGAAGACTAGAGATTTTTGAGAAGGAGCATTTCTAAAATATTACAGCAAATCTGAAAGTATAATTGAAGGAAGACCTGCATTGTCAATACATGTGTCAATATTTGTTGTGCTGGATGAATGATTTAATAGAACATAATATATGTTTCTTCATATGAAACAATGGAATGGAAATAGTTGGATATTAAGTGGGATGCAGATCTACCATAAGTGATAACATGGTTTCCAAGTTTAAAGCTGAATATTCATATGAATTTTCATGTGAATCCAGAGCCCATAAAACCTTTACAATCACTGACGGCAAATGCCAATGAACGCAAAACTGAATAGAAGAAACCCTTGACTTCATTTACTCACCTGACTGACTTATAAAGAAACATACATCATCTCTGAAAACTGGTGTATTCCTGTCAAGGAAGTCACTAGCAAGCTCTACCATCACAGGCAATTCAGTGAGTTCTTCTAATACTTGACGTGTCTGGAAAAAATGTAAATTAAAACAACATTTAGTATTTGCTAAGTGATTCACAAGATTTGTGTGATAATGAGGGCAGCTTGCAAAGAGTGAGATAATACATCAACTATAAGGATCAGGCAGGAAAGAGCAGTTCTCATGACTGGCAAAACAGGCATCAACCTATCAACAGCAACCACTAACGTGCCAACATGAATTAAGGGTTTGCGAGTCCATTATGCCCATATTTGCTGGATTCAGTGTCTTATTTATTTTTATATATATATATATATATATATATATATATATGTATATATGTATATATATATATATATATATATATATATATATATATATATATATATATATATATATATATATATATATATATACACATATACATATACACAGTCATGGCCAAAAATATTGGCACCCCTGCATTTCTGTCAGATAATGCGCCTCTCATGTTTATTTCTTTTGTTTGTATTGGTATGACACAAAAAAGTGGAGAAAAAAATGCCAAATCTGACACATTCCATGCAAAACTCCAAAAATGGACTGGACAAAATTATTAGAACATTCTCAAAATTCTAAGAAATAATTGCATTCCAAGTTTGTGATGCTATTGTAATTTGTAATTAAACTCACCTTTATCAATTAACACGTGCTGACAATATGGAAATCACACCGGCAACCAGTTAAAATGGTGAAAAATTGACTCAACATTTTTGTTGTGTGTTTCTGTGTGTCACACTGAGCATGGAGAAGAGAAAGAGCAGCAAAGGATTGTCTGAGAATCTGAGAACAAAAATTGTGGAAAAGTATGGACAATCTCAAGGTTACAAGTCCATCTCCAGAGATCTTAATGTTCCTGTGTCCACTGTGCGCAACATTGTCAAGAAGTTTACAGCCCATAGCACTGTAGCTAATCTCCCTGGACGTGGACGAAACAGAAAAATTGATCAAAGATTGCAATCGATCAACTTCCAGACAAATTCAAGCTGACCTTGAACAGAGTACAAATGTGTCAGCTCAAACTATACGTCGCCATCTGAATAAAAAGGGACACTATGGTAGGAGACCCAGAAGGACCCCACTGCTGACATAGAAACATAAAAAAACAGATTTGTAGGAGAATGTGCTGTGGACAGACAAAACAAAATTACAGCTTTTTGGTAAAGCCTATCATTCTACTGTTTTCAGAAGAAGAAATTAGGCTTTTAAAGAAAAGAATACAGTCCCTACAGTCAAACATGGTGGAGGTTCACTGATGTTTTGGGGTTACTTTGCTGCTTCAGGCACTGGATGTCTTGACTGTGTGCAGGACATTATGAAGTCTGAAGACTACCAAAGAATTCAGTGGTCCAATGTAAGGCTTAGTGTCAGAAAGATGGGTTTCCGTCAGAGGTCATCGGTCTTACAGCAGGACAATGACCCAAAGCACATGTCAAAAAGCACCCAGAAATGGTTTAAGACAAAGCACTGGAGAGTACTGAACTTACCAGGAATGAGTCCAGATCTCAATCCCATAGAGCACCTGTAGAGAGATATCAAAACAGCAGTTGGGAAAAGGAACCCTTCCAATCTCAGAGACCTGGAACAGTTGGCGAAAGAAGAGTGGTCCAAAATTCCAGTAGAGAGGTGTAAGAAACTCATTGATGGTTACAGGAAGTGATTGATTTCAGTTATTTTTTCCAAAGGGTGTGCTACCAAATATTAAATTGAGGGTGCCTTTACTTTTGTCCAGTCCATTTTTGGAGTTTTGCATGGAATGTGCCAGAATTGGATTTTTTCTCTCCACTTTTTTGTGTCATACCAATACAAACAAAAGAAATAAACACGAGAATGCCTAAACATTTGTATTTGCAACAATTTTCTGGGTGAAGTGGTGCATTATCTGACAGAAATGCAGGAGTTCCAAATGCAGGCAGATGCCATGAGCTCAGGAATTCCAGCTCTCTTTGTGCGATATGATAGACAAAGTATCGCAAAACGTGGCTAAAGGGGTTAAAATTGTATGTTATATCTGAATCCTGAAATAAAAAATATTGGGTTTTATGTCCCTTTAAGTCACTACCTAACAGAAGGAAAGGTGAATGTAGATTTTAAAACTAAAACATATTTTTTTTAAACTCCAGATAAGAACCATAGGCAAAATAAGTTTGCCCATATTTTCTAAAAGTCAAACTTAAAGGGACACTGAACCCAAAATTTTTCTTTCGTGATTCAGATAGAGCATGCAATTTTAAGCAACTTTCTAATTTACTCCTATTATCAATTTTTCTTTGTTCTCTTGCTATCTTTATATGAAAAAGAAGGCATCTAAGCTTTTTTTCTTGGTTCAGAACTCTGGACAGCAGTTTTTGTATTTGTGGATGAATTTATTCACCAATCAGCAAGGACAACCTAGGTTGTTCACCAAAAATGGGCCGGCATCTAAACTTACATTCTTGCATTTCAAATAAAGATACCAAGAGAATAAAGAACATTTGATAATAGGAGTAAATTAGAAAGTTGCTTAAAATTTCATGCTCTATCTGAATCACAAAATAAAAAAATTGGGTTCAGTGTCCCTTTAATTTCTTCATTTGATAGATTTGTTTATTCCAGACTGTAGTCCCCCAAGTATTTGTCTTACCACCTCTAATAGAAGTTTATTCCATGAACTACACTTTCTGTGAAGAAGTGCTTCTGCAATTTACACCTGAACTAGCTACACTTCATCAGATCATGATGCCGTGTTCTGGTAATGTTCCTTTTGTGAAAAATACTTTGAACCTAATCTTTATTAAGCCCCTTAATATACTTGAAAATCCAATTATATCACCGGTTTCCTTCCTCTCTTCTAAGTTGAACATATTTTGGTCACTGAGTCATTTTGTACAATTTTAATAGCCCTCATTTAAACAGGTTGCAGTTTGTTTATATCTGGATATATGGGGGCCAATTTAACAAGGGCCGAATGGCCCCTGATCCCCTTGTTTCCGCGCGAGCCTTCAGGGTTGCCAGAAACAGTAGTTAAGAAGCAGCGGTCTTAAGACCGCTGCTCCTTAACTGGTCCGCAGCCTCTGATCGGGCTTCAGGGTTGCCAGAAACAGGAGTTAAGAAGCAGCGGTCTTAAGACCGCTGCTCCTTAACTGGTCCGCAGCCTCTGATCGGGCTGATTGAAACCCCCTGCTAGCGGCCAATCCGAGAATCTGCAGGGGGCAGCATTGCACAAGCAGTTCACTAGAACGTCTTGTGCAATGTTAAATGCCGAAAGCGTATGCTGTGGGCATTCAGCGATGTCTGGCGGACATGATACAGTACAGCGTATCATGTCTGCCAGACAATGATAATTCGGCTCCATGGCCTTCAGAATTGCACACCAGATGTGGCCTAACTAGGGATCTGTAAGGAGTGAACCTTACTAATCATGCTGCAAATACCTCTACCTGCACAACCAAGCATTCTGCTGACCTTACTTGCTGCAACACTGGATTGTTTACAAAATTTCAAATAATTGGAAATAGTAATTCCCAAGTCCCATTCCTCTTTTTTTGGAAGATACATTTTAAAAAACAACCAGTAGAACATGTTTCAAGATTGCAGCATTATTTTCTGTAGAGATAAATGTTTCCTGTGATAGACATTCCTCACAATCTGATGCATTATTGTATTGTGTATAACAGAGGAAGCAAATACACAGACACATGCACTAGGTGGATGTACGTGATTAATAAACACAACTTACAGCAATGGCAGCATGATAACTTGTTCCACAGCCAATCAAGATCAGTCTTCTGCATCGTTTAAATTCCTTCAGGTGATCTTTCAGACCTCCCAGCAGAACTTTAAATTGATAATAACAGAAAAAGTTTTAATTCTGTATCTGCATGTTCCTTTTCCATTTTAACCCAAAACTGTCCTCTCTGTACATAGTTATTAAATAATAGCCTGGTTCTGAATTTCAATAACTGTACGAAAAATAACATATATATAGAAATGTATTCAAATCAGATTGCTCAGTTAGTATATCCACGAATGCCAAATAATATGAAATTATCAATTAACTGCAACATTTAAAAAATATTTTATTTTTTATTGTACATTTTCTTATGGCTTTTTTATTAGAGACATTAAACTCAAACTTTTATTTCCCTATTAAAGGGACACTAAACCCCCCAAAAAATTATGATTCAGGTAGAGAATACAATTTTAAACAACATTCCAATTTACTTCTGTTATCTAATTTGTTTCATTCTTTAGATATCCTTTGTTGAAGAAATATCAATGCACATGGGTGAGCCAATCAAAATAGGCATCTATGTGCAGCCACCAATCAGCAGCTACTGAGCCTATTTAGATATGCTTTTCAGCCTATTCAAGAGAATTAAGTAAATTAGATAATAGAAGTAAATTAGAAAGTTGTTTAAAATTGTATACTCGTTCTAAATCATGAAAGAAAAAATTTGTGTTTCATGTCCATTTAAGGGGCAGATTACAAGTGGCATGCAAATGATAGCACAGGACACGATATTACAAGTTCACGGTAAAACTGATTTACCAGGGAATGGTTACCAGGACCGATATCTCTCTAGTGAAACATATACTTTCCATAAGGATTACAACTGTGCTAAATAGTGCTCATTTTACAAGTTGAAAGCTATAGGTTGCGCTCAAGAGAAAGCCAAAACGGTGCTAGAATATTTAGCACGACTTGACACCTGAAGTAAATCTTAAAGGTTAAAAACAAAATTAAGAAAACACATCAAAAACATAAAGTATTAGACTCCATATATACACTTTGTAATTAAAAAATATAAATATTGATAAAAATGGTTTAAAAAGGATATGGTATATGGCAAAGTGTTTGACTGGAAAGGGTTCCAATGTATGTGTGTGTGTATAATATGATTATGCAGAGTCACAATATTAAAACTGTTATGTTGTAAAGTTCTACAGCCATCTATATAATCTAAAGTTTTTTTAATTTTATATGGTTGACTCAAAGGCCCCCTATTTATCAAAGCTTCAACTGTGAAGTTGCCCAAATTTCGCATCAAATTCAGTGCATATTTCGCAATGCAATGCAAAGCTGTCAAATAATGAAAAATGCAGGTGAATTCTACGCCAAGCCTCCTTCACCAGCTTATTTTAGCGTAATTTGATCATAACGATTGACAATCTGTCAGAATTCTAAACTATCAAACCTTCAACTTGTTTGTCCGCATCGCAAAATCCGCAACCTCAGAGCTTGCAAATACCATATGAAATAATAGGCATGAGATGCCACCCCTAAAGTAAACAGTGGTGTAGGCTATAAAAAGCTAGCATCACCTCTTTATTTTCAGGATTCTGCTATACAGCTATCTACATTTAAAGGGACAGTCAAGTCCAATAAAACTTTCATGATTCAAATAGGGCATGTCATTTTAACCCCTTAATGACCGCAGCACTTTTCCATTTTCTGTCCGTTTGGGACCAAGGCTATTTTTACATTTTTGCGGTGTTTGTGTTTAGCTGTAATTTTCCTCTTACTCATTTACTGTACCCACACATATTATATACCGTTTTTCTCGCCATTAAATGGACTTTCAAAGATACCATTATTTTCATCATATCTTATAATTTACTATAAAAAACATTATAAAATATGAAGAAAAAATGGAAAAAAACACACTTTTTCTAACTTTGACCCCCAAAATCTGTTACACATCTACAACCACCAAAAAACACCCATGCTAAATAGTTTCTAAATTTTGTCCTGAGTTTAGAAATACCCAATGTTTACATCTTCTTTGCTTTTTTTGCAAGTTATAGGGTCATAAATACAAGTAGCACTTTGCTATTTCCAAACCACTTTTTTTCAAAATTAGCGCTAGTTACATTCGGACACTAATATCTTTCAGGAATCCCTGAATATCCATTGACAAGTATATATTTTTTTTTCAAAGACATCCCAAAGTATTGATCTAGGCCCATTTTGGTATATTTCAAGCCACTATTTCACCGCCAAATGCGATCAAATAAAAAAAATTGTTCACTTTTTCACAAATTTTTTCACAAACTTTAGGTTTCTCACTGAAATTATTTACAAACAACTTATGCAATTATAGAATAAATGGTTGTAAATGCTTCTCTGGGATCCCCTTTGTTCAGAAATAGCAGACATATATGGCTTTGGCTTTGATTTTTGGTAATTAGAAGGCTGCTAAATGCCACTGCGCACAATACGTGTATTATGCCCAGCATTGAAGGGGTTAATTAGGAAGGATGTAGGGAGCTTCTAGGGTTAATTTTAGCTTTAGTGTAGTGTAGTAGACAACCCCAAGTATTGATCTAGGCCCATTTTGGTATATTTCATGCCCCCATTTCACCGTCAAATGCGATCAAAGTAAAAAAAACGTTAATGTTTTCACAATTTTAGGTTTCTCACTGAAATTATTTACAAACAGCTTGTGCAATTATGGCACAAATGGTTGTAAATGCTTCTCTGGGATGCCCTTTGTTCAGAAATAGCAGACATATATGACTTTGGCGTTGTTTTATGGTAATTAGAAAGTCGCTAAATGCTGCTGCGCATCTCACGTGTATTATGGCTAGCAGTGAAGGGGTTAATTAGGTAGTTTGTAGGGAGCTTGCAGGGTTAATTTTAGCTTTAGTGTAGAGATCAGCCTCCCACCTGACACATCCCACCCCCTGATCCCTCCCAAACAGCTCCCTTCTCTCCCCCACAGCACAATTGTCACCGCCATCTTAAGTACTGGCAGAAAGTCTGCCAGTACTAAAATAAAAGTTTTTTTTTTTTTAAGAAAAAAAAAAGCATATTTACATATGCTGTGTTTAGGATCCCCCCTTAACCCCCAACCTCCCTGATCCCCCCCAAAGCAGCTCTCTAAGCCTCCCTCTCAGCCTTATTGGGGGCCATCTTGGGTACTGGCAGCTGTCTGCCAGTACCCAGTTTGAACAATCAAATGTTTATTTTTATATATTTTTTTTTCTGTAGTGTAGCTCAATCCCCCCAACCCCCCCCCCCACGGACCAACCCCCACCACCTAAATGACACCTAAGGGTTTTTTTATATATTTAAATTTTGTCCCACTTTTATTTTGGGACACATTTTTTCCGTAGTGTAGCGGTTCCCACCCGCTCCCTCCCCGTGCACGCGCCCGCCCCCTCGTGCACGCGCGCGCGCCCCCGGACATACCTGCCCACGATCCCGCCCCCCTCCACATGACCAGGGCCATCGATGGCCGCCACCCACACCCACCTCCCACACCGGCTCCCACCCACCAACGATACCGGCCATCGATGCCCGGTGCAGAGAGGGCCACAGAGTGGCTCTCTCTGCATCGGATGGCCGTAAAAGGTTATTGCAGGATGCCTCCATATCGAGGCATCACTGCAATAACCGGAAAGCAGCTGGAAGCGAGCAGGATCGCTTCCAGCTGCTTTCCACACCGAGGACGTGCAGGGTACGTCCTCAGGCGTTAACTGCCTTTTTTCTGAGGACGTACCCTGCACGTCCTCGGTCGTTAAGGGGTTAAACAACTTTCCAATTTACTTTTATCATTAATTTTGCTTTGTTCTCTTGGTATTCTTAGTTAAAAGCTAAACCTAGGAGGTTCATATACTAATTTCTTAGACCTTGAAGGCCGCCTCTAATCTAAATGCATTTTGATTTTTTTCACCACTAGAGGGCATTTGTTCATGTGTTTCATATAGATAACTTTGAGCTCATGCACGTGAATTTACTGTGGAGTGAGCACTGATTGGCTAAAATGCAAGTCTGTCAAAAGAACTGAAATAAGGGGGCAGTCTGCAGAGGCTTAGATACAAGGTAATTACAGAGGTAAAACGTGTATAATACGTGTACAACTATGTTGGTTATGCAAAACTGGAGAATGGGTAATTAAGGGATTATTCTAAATTCTAGTGTTGACTGTCCCTTTAAAGCACAAATATACAATATATTATAATAAATAACAAAACACTAAATTCTGCTGATAACAAAATTGCACATTACTGCCACATTTTTTGTGTCTAGAAACTGCCATATGTTTCCAACAGAGAAGCATGTTATGCCACATAAGGAAAAAATAACACCTTCGTTTACACTAGCAGTTTAATAAATTTACTTATCTGTGTCTAGCCTGGCTTCTAAGTTATCAATCATCGCAGCTTATAGCGTCCAAATTGACGCAAATACATCCAACTCTAATTTTGATACATTTTGGTGTCAGACAGTAATTTGGAGGGAAGTGACGTGAACAGTCTCACACACACTCACTTCTACTTTTAGAAACTTTGATATACGGACCCCTAATGTCTGTCTTTTTTTCCTACACTTTGCGGTAACTCGTGATAAAGACTCTTACCCCTGTGAACTCATCTCTCAGCCATGTCTCACTATCTCAAAGCTGGTTGTTTTGTATTTATGATTTATCTATTGCTCTTTAACAGCTTTCAAGTTTTATTTTTTGCATATAGTAGACAAACTGATGGTCCCAAAGGTTCTCCACACATCTCTGGGAGCCATAAAAAAAGCAACAACAAAATCCTATTTACTCCCAAACTAAAAAAGGCAAAAATGGCAGCCATACATATAATATCAAGGTATGATCTTTTGTTTTGCTTTATAATTCTATCATGTAATTAGGAAGGTATACACATATAACACACCTGTATTGGTCTCATAATTTAATCTTCCTCGCATGGTGTTAACAACAGATTCTGGCTGCTCGAAGATTTCTTTTTGCATGAAGGCACTGTAATTACCTGGTCATAAAAACACAAAAATAACTTAAAATATTAAGTTCCATAATTTAATTATTTAAAAAAAAAAATGTAATTTCTACAGCAAATGCTACAGTTTTTTTCTACACTCTATAGCAAGTTCTGCTATAAGAAGTTTGTAATTTGCTTTGCAAATAAACTTTCCCACTGAATATTTTAGGGAAAAATAAAACCATAGTCAAAACTAATTTCCTACTAATCTGTAATTTAATTTTTTACTTAACTGCTATTCATATGTGTTGTGGTTGTTTTCATGTTTAAAATTCCCCACAAAAAATGGGTTATCCAATAAGGAGATCAGCCAGATATATCTTCACAGACAATATGATTGTCTGTCACTTTTTATATGTGAACTTCATATATATTATTACATTTTTCTCAAGCATTTATCTTAGATAAAATAACACTTTACATGAGTCCCTTAAAGCATTAGAGGATGCTTAGTTTTGAATGAAATGTTCTTTTAAGTGTGTCTTAGAATTATTATAATAATACTAGTTTTTTTAAGTACCGCGGTCCCACCCCTTGCTCTCTCTTTCTCCCCTCTTTTTTGCCCTCTCTCCCTCTCTCTTTTGCGCTCTCTCTCCCCCTCTTTTGCTCTCTCTCTCCCACTCTCTCTCTCTTCCCTCTCTTTTGCTCTCTCTTTCTCTCCCCTCTCTTTTGCTCTCTCTCCCCTCTTTTTTGCTCTCTCCCCTCTTTTTCTCTCTCTCTCCCCTCTTTTTCTCTCTCTCTCCCCCTCTTTTGCTCTCTGTCTCCCCCTCTTTTGCTCTCTCTCGCTCTCATTTGCTCTCACTCTCCCACTCATTTGCTCTCTCTTCCCCCTCTCTTTTGCTCTCTCTTCCCCCTCTCTTTTGCTCTCTCTCCCCTCTCTTGCTCTCTCTCCCCCCTCTTTTGCCCTCTTTCTAGCCCCCTCTTTTGCTCTCTATCCCACCTCTCTTTTGCTATCTCACTCCTCTTTTGCTCTCTCTCTCATCTCTTTTGCTCTCTCTCCTCTCTCTTTTGCTCTCTCTAGCCCCCTCTCTTTTGCTCTCTCTCTATCCCCCTCTCTTTTGCTCTCTCTCTCCCCCTCTTTTGCTCTCTCTCCCCCACTCTCTTTCTCTCTCTTCCCTCTCTTTTGCTCTCTTTCTCTGTCCCCCTCTTTTTCTCTGTCTCTCCCCCTCTTTTGCTCTCTCTCTCCCCCTCTTTTGCTCTCTCTCCCTCTCATTTGCTCTCACTCTCCCTCTCATTTGCTCTCTCTTCCCCCTCTCTTTTGCTCTCTCTTCCCCCTCTCTTTTGCTCTCTCTTCCCCCTCTCTTTTGCTCTCTCTTCCCCCTCTCTTTTGCTCTCTCTCCCCTCTTTTTTGCTCTCTCCCCTCTTTTTCTCTCTCTCTCCCCTCTTTTTCTCTCTCTCCCCCTCTTTTGCTCTCTCTCTACCCCTCGTTTTGCTCTCTCTCCCTCTCATTTGCTCTCACTCTCATTTTACACTCGGTCCCATCCCCTCTCCAAACTGTCCCATTTTACATCACCCTCTTTTTCTCTCTCTCTCCCCCTCTTTTGCTCTCTCTCTCCCCCTCTTTTGCTCTCACTCTCCCTCTCTTTTACTCTCTCTTCCCCCTCTCTTTTACTCTCTCTTCCCCCTCTCTTGCTCTCTCTCCCCCCTCTTTTGCCCTCTCTCTCCCCCTCTTTTGCTCTCTATCCCACCTCTCTTTTGCTATCTTACCCCTCTTTTGCTCTCTCTCTCCTCTCTTTTGCTCTCTCTCTCCTCTCTCTTTTGCTCTCTCTATCCCCCTCTATTTTGCTCTCTCTCTCTTCCCTCTCTTTTGCTCTCTTTCTCTCTCCCCCTCTCTTTTGCTCTCTTTCTCCCCCCTCTCTTTTGCTCTCTCTCCCCTCTTTTTTGCTCTCTCCCTTCTTTTTTGCTCTCTCTCCCCTCTTTTTTGCTCTCTCTCTCCCCCTCTTTTGCTCTCTCTCTCCCTCTCTTTTGCTCTCTCTCCCTCTCTTTTGCTCTCTCTCTCCCTCTCTTTTGATCTCTCTCTCCCTCTCTTTTGATCTCTCTCCCCCCTCTCGTTTGCTCTCTCTTCCCCCTCTCTTTTGCTCTCTCTTCCCCCTCTCTTTTGCTTTCTCTCCCATCTCTTTTGCTCTCTCTCGCCCCTCTTTTGCTTTCTCTCCCCTCTTTTGCTCTCTCTCTCTCTCCCCTCTTTTGCTCTCTATCCCACCTCTCTTTTGCTCTCTCACCCCTCTTTTGCTCTCTCTCTCCTCTCTTTTGCTCTCTCTCTCTCTCCTCTCTCTTTTGCTCTCTCTACCCCCTCTCTTTTGCTCTCTCTTTATCCCCCTCTCTTTTTCTCTCTCTAACCCCCTCTCTTTTGCTCTCTCTCTCTCTTTATCTCTCTCTCCCCTCTCTCTCCCCACTCTCTTTTACTCTCTCTCCCCCCTCTCTTTTGCCCTCTCTCCCTCCTCTCTTTCGCTCTCTCTCCCTCCTCTCTTTTGCTCTCTCTCCACCCTCTCTTTTGCTCTCTCTCTCCTATCTTTTGCTCTCTCTCTCCCCTCTCTTTTGCTCTCTCTCCTCTCTTTTGCCCTCTATCCCCCTCTCTTTTGCTCTCTTTTTTGCTCTTTCTTCCCCCTCTCTTTCGCTTCCCCCCTCTCTTTTGCTCTCTCTCTTTTGCTTTCTCTTTCCCCCCCTCTTTTGCTCTCTCTCTTTTGCTCTCTCTCCCCCCTCTCTTTTACTCTCCCCCTCTCTTTTGCTATCTCTCTCCCCCCTCTCTTTTGTGCTCTCTCTCTCTTTCCCCCCTTTCTATTGCTCTCTTTCCCCCCTCTCTTTTGCTCTCTCTCTCCCCCCTCTTCTCTTTTGCTCTCTCTCCCCCTCTTCTCTTTTGCTCTCTCTCACCCCCTCCTCTCTTTTGCTTTCTCCCCTCTGTTTTGCTCTCTCCCCTCTGTTGCTTTCTCCCCCGCCTGACCACGCCCACTCGCCATGCCTGCTGGCTATGCCCCCACCGCGGCTCACCCGCATGACCACGTCCCCATCATGACATGTCCGGTCACGCCTCCTCCACGGCAGCTTCCAAAAAACACTTTCTCTGCTGCTCAAGACCTGGTATGTTTGTCCTCACGCAGTCTCTACTGAGCATGACTGCATCTGACAAACATACCTGGCCTTTTATTATATAGGATGTTTGTTTAAGGATATACGGTTGTGTCTTCTAGTTCACCTTTCATAATTTGCTGCATCTCCATCTGCAAGGTCTGGATTGCACGTGAGGGATCATCACCTGTTGAGCGTTTAATACGATGAATGGAAAGTTTTCCATCTGCAACAGATGCTACATCACCGTCTTCAAGAAAAATTACCTTGTTGGTGTGTTCAATTATCGCACTGCAAAAAAATCATACTATAAGGATTGTAGTGAACATGTACATTAAAAGAATTATTTAGAGCCTTAAAAAAATTATGATTTCTGTTTTTAGAAAACACAAAGATGGACACTCAATATAAATGAAAATGAAACAAGTTTCTTAATAAACATACTTATACATATTAGAGAAAAAGGAGGACAGCAGAAAAATAAATAAATCAAATTAAGTTTATGAAAACGTATGGGGTCCATTTATCAAGGTTTGTATAGAGCTTGAAGGGCAATGTTTCTGGCGAGCCTTCAGACTCGCCAGAAACACCAGTTATGAAGCAGCGGTCTAAAAAATCAACCCAATTGAATACGATCGGGTTGATTGACACCCTCTGCTAGTGGCCGATTGGCCACAAATCTGCAGGGGACGGCGTTGTACCAGCAGTTCACAAGAGCTGCTGGTGCAATGCTGAATACGGAGAGGGTATTGCTCTCCGCATTCAGCGATATCTGTCAGACATGGTTCGCTGATTGGATCATGTCGGACAGACATTTCATAAATAGGCCCCATGGTGTGTTATTGAAATATTACATATAAAATATTAAATATAATAATTAAAGGGACAGTCTACACCAGAATTTTTATTGTTTTAAAAGATAGATAATCCCTTTATTACCCATTCCCCAGTTTTGCATAACCAACACAGTTATATTAATATACTTTTAACCTCTGTGAATATCTTGTATCTAAGCCTCTGCAAACTGCCCCTTTATTTCAATTCTTTTGACAGACTTGCAGTTTAGCCAATCAGTGCCTGCTCCCAGATAGCTTTACGTGCACAAGCACAGTGTTATCTATATGAAACACGTGAACTAACACCCTCTAGTGGTGAAAAACTGTTAAAATGCATTCTGAAAAGAGGTGGCCTTCAAGGTCAAAGAAATTAGCATATGAACCTCCTAGGTTAAGCTTTCAACTAAGAATACCAAGAGAACAAAGCAAAATTGGTGATAAAAGTAAATTGGAAAATTGTTTAAAATTACATGCTCTATATGAATCATGGAAGTTTATTTTGGCCTGTCCCTTTAAATATTAATAATAATTATTATTATTATAGATCCTGTAAAATATATATTCTGTGGATTATTTAGAATTTTTATACAGGATCTATAATAATAATTAATTATTATTAATATTTTTTAGATTTTATTTTTAAAATTTCAATAATGTGCCTTAAGAAAACTTCAAAAAAATGTATTATTAAATACATATTTCTATATAGAGATGATAATGTTAATGTAAAATACCTATATATCTATAGAAATATATATACAGGTATAGGTATATACAGATATATATAGAAATATGTATTTACAATACAAATAACATATTCCCGTATGTGAAGAATGTTGAAATAAGAAATATTAATAACTTCTATCAGTTTTGCGTGCGAGCGATAATTGATCGTTTTTCTTTCTTCTACGCTCTTCATTAATGGGGTGAATGCAGTTGCGATATCCGAAGTCCTGAAGTTAGGACTCAAGCTTGTTAATTTCAACTTGTAATATGCGCGCTACCTGACACGCGCAAAAAGCTTACTTCTAATGAGGTTTCACCATTCCCTCATTTCCTTGCTCCCTTTCTTCCTTTGGGAGATTTTGTTTACTACTGACCGATTATTTTGTCTGTTAGCATAAACACTTTGTAACTGCAAGACATTACTGTTCTGTTGCTAATAAAAACCATATCGAACAATATTCTAAACATTTTTTAAATAGATCTTGTTTACTGCAACTGTTTTTCATTAGCCAAATTCTAACATCAAAATAACATAAATTATGCTTACCTGATAATTTTCTTTTTTTCTGATGGGAAGAGTCCACAGCTGCATTCATTACTTTTGGGAAATACAGAACCTGGTCACCAGGAGGAGGCAAAGACAGCCCAGCCAAAGGCTTAAATACCTCCCCTACTTCGCTCATCCCCCAGTCATTCTGCCAAGGGAACTAGGAACAGTAGGAGAAATATGAGGGTGAAAAAGGGTGTCAGAAGAACAAAAAATTACCGTCGCCTCATAGATAAAAACATGGGCGGGAGCTGTGGACTCTTCCCGTCAAAAGAAAAGAAAATTATCAGGTAAGCATAATTTATGCTTTTCTTCTTAAACGGGAAGAGTCCACAGCTGCATTCATTACTTTTGGGAAAACAATACCCAAGCTAAAGGACACTGAATGCAAACAACGGGTGGGTACAAAAGGCGGCCCCTTCGAAAGGCATCACAGACTGAAATTACCCGACACCCTATAAAAATATAGATGACACAGGAAAAAATCTGAAGCGCAGGTAACTACACATTAGTTACACTTCCAGCAAAGCCGAACTAGAGACTACTTAGTCCCAGAGACTGTCGAGCCCAAACAGCCTCTGAGGAGTCAGCCCCGCAGGTCACAACTCCCAAAAGGTACCCGGCTAAAAGACAAGGACCGCTTTCCACCCCCAAAAAGAAGAACAGATTCCCAGGAAAAATCCAAAGGATCATTCCACACGGCTCAACAGCATAGAACAACCCAAGGTTGTCTTACGATAGTAGCACCCAGGGAGACGAACTCCCTAGAAACACAAGGATCAATAAAAAAGATCCATACACAGGGAAAACATGTCCCAAAGGACTCGAAGGATACTCCCTGATCCAGTCACATACCCTAAGGTTCTCCAGAAAAAACAAGAGTTCTCTGATGCCTCGTATCAGATCGAAACCTGCAGGCTAGACCAGCAGAGACAGCGGCAAAGGAATAACTATCCCAGCAGCTAGGAAGGAGCTTTCCAAGAGAACACCAAACTGCCTGAACAGGAACTCTCAATGATCAGTTTCTATGTAGGAAAGCTGACTCATCCATCGCGAACCCCAACCGCCAAAAGGCGTTGTAAGCCTGCTAGCACACCTTCAAAGTGCAAGTAGCTGTAGCTGGTTTTGAACTGTTAACCTTCCAAAAACTCACAGCCCTCCGAAGACCGGGCTCCATTAGCGTCCCCTCCCAGTACTAGACACTAGTAGAAAAGGGAAGGACATCAAAAGTCCTCCCACCAAAGGGGAGGACCAACTCTGGAAGAAAAACGGTCAACGCTACATAGGTAACCGGTCCCCGAACTTCCCTCCAGGGTAATGGTCTTAGCCCAAGCTAGTTTAAGATCGAAGACAAGAGTCCCAGACCTCTGGAATAGAAAGGAAGGGTCAATAAGGAACAAAACCCCCGGATAAACCTCTGATCACTACTACAATCGGCATTCTACCATGATTCAGGTAGACAGTGTGCACGGGTACGAGACCCCCTACACTGTTGTCTTCCCCAAAAGGAACACTTTCCAAGGGAAAAAAAGGGCCCTCAGACCCCAACATCTATATATCAGAAACCAACATTTAGCAGGAGACCCATGGGGATCAAACCCTCAGCCTCCCGCTGCAGGAATGGAGGGACCAGTCACTACATTACATCCCCCTTTACAGGATTCTGAAAACGCAAGAAGGGAAAAAACCCTTACAAGGCAGGAAAAACAGACCCCACAGGTCAACATATACAGCTGCGTTAGGCAAGGATAATTGTAGGACTTGTCTGATGAAGAGTACATAACCATAGCTGGAGATGAGCTCTTGACCTACAGCTTCCAAGGAAACATAGTTTACCACTAAGTTGACGTAGAACACAACAAATGTAACTCCAAACCAAGAGAACCCCACCCTCGCTCTAGAAGAGAAGGGAAAACCACAGAAAACACCCTACCATAGGGGCGAGATTCCTCGGCCATAACATTAACCCAGTTGAAGACACCTGGAGTCTATAGGAACATTAAATGCACCAGACAACCAGTAGGGACCTGTCAGGAAGACCTAGAGCCTAAGCTATAGGCAGATAGGCATCTCCCCCATAAAACAAAGCCCCGCCCCCTGAGAGAGAGGTACCCAGGACTGCAACACCTAAGGAGATACCTAACCATCCACCCCCCTCCAGGGAGAGACATGGACCTATGTCAGGGTCCTCAAAAAGAAAACCCCTTTTTTTCACAGGGTAAGTTGGAGCCTCGCAGCTCACCACAGAAGGCAGGGAACCCCTGAACATCACCTCTTAGAGTAACGCAACTCTGAGCAGAGGAAGAAGGCATGCCAGCGCTTCCAGACCAGATGATCTGCCCAAGACGGGAAGGAAGGAGACTCTGCCAACGCATGAAAAGCTTAATGGGCTAAAAGTCAGCATCCGGAGAACCTCGAGTGAAGACACAAAACGTTCCCCACTCGGAACACCAGACCATATAGATCACTCACATCTCACAACTTCAAAGGAATGAAAATGACGGCTCTGAGTCCCCAGGGACCTGAAAGAACCATGATGACGTCTGCAAAGACAGATCCATATCCCAGGCGAGTAGCCCGAAACAGCCAACCTTAAATCAGCAATCACAACCCTCCATCAGAGGGGTTGTATTTAAACAGTAGGCCTCATACGTCGATAGGATCAGAACCCAGAGTCCATAGCAATAGGCCAGGCAATATTTAGAATTCAACAGGATTAATCAGCACCACAAGGGTGACATGAACTCAGGTAACAGCCGAAAACGTCCGACCAGTACCAGTCTGGTATAAGAACATTCCAGAACTGTCCAAGGTCCCAGAAAATTCGACCCGAAGGATCGATAAATGAACTAGAAAACATAATTCTATTATTCAAAAATGCGCAACTTCCGAAGACCACAAAATCGCAAGTATCGGTTCCAGAGAAGAACGTTCCAAAATGAAATTCTAACATACATGAGCTTAAAACAAAAACAAATTAAACACATCCATCTGGATAAAAAAATAAAATGAAGGCAGCACCCCTCGGGTGAACGCCCACGGGGAATGAGAACGCCAACGGGACCAGCCAATCAGAGGCCCCATTCACCCAAGCTCTGAACTGGAACCAAAAGATAAAGAAAAATAAAACAGAGACATTAAGGAGATTGGCTTCATCCCCAAATGTCATATCCAATTTGCCATCCAGCATCTAAGGCCTTGGATCCCTCAGCCCACTAGGACTGAGATCCTCCAACATCACCAAAACATGCCTTAAAAGAACATGAAGAGGTGCCAGCCTGTAACTGAAGGCAAAATCATCTCTCGCCAGATCAACGAAAAACCCTGGCCCCGAGGTTGGGGCCCCTGAAGTCTCAGAGGCCAACGCTTCCCCAGAAGGCCGAACTGAATCAGGCGATCCCACGCCCGACGGGCCCTAGTTAGCAGAACAGGGGCAATATCTTAGAAATATTTCACTTGGGAGATATAAATGAACAAGCGCCATAGAAATGGCCATGCGGAACAGTGCCATAACCTCTGGAGGAAACAAGCCACCTTCCGGAGAAGGAGTAAAGGCCATAGGGACACCTGCTTGCATAGCCGAGAAAGGGTCTGGGGCATGCACCACACGGGACATAGAAACCTCGGAGGCGGATGCCTCAACGCACTCTAAGTTCCCTGATTCGGAGGAAGAGAGTACTCTAGAATGGCAATCGGAACATAACATTGATAACCCAGGCCATTTCATATTCATCACAAGACAAGCTATCCGTGTCCAACATATCAGAATCCTCCATAATCTTGGGATTACAAAAATGACGAAAGCTAACTGGCACCCTTTAAACACCCCCAATGGCTGGGGCACTCACCACCTCCTGTGAACCAGACAAGCCACGAACTAGACTCTCTCTGTCACACACAGTCGGCATACGGAAGTGAGAAACAATGTAACCCCACCCGTCACAAGGGCACCGTGCCAGTCACAGAAAAGGGCGCACAATCTCGAGAGATTGCATCAGTAAAATAAGGCTGTTATGTTCCGTAAAAGCCGTGAGCCTAGGTATTGCTACACATTCGCAGATAAAACCATATAACAAACATGATTAAAGTCCCCCCTGTTCAATAAACCCCCTCAGGAGATATTAACCCTTGATTCCTTTTAAAGATAAAGAGTCCCACTGGGACCCTACCTTGTTTCATTAACATAACATTCATATATCGAAATAAAATGAAACGATCTTACCGGAATCTACACTGTGGAACAGGAACACGGCCCTTCAAGTGTGACAGATAGTAGCCTCGCTTCTGACATGGACTTGAGTGAATAAAGGTAGGCAGCGAAACTCGTCAACACTGATTACCAAGGAGCTGTTAACATGAGTCGTGATGGGTTTGTAGGAAACTCTCCCTGCATCTCCGGGCTCTAACTTTCATCCACGCTCTAACTGAGAGGCTGACAGGACTACTTAAAACTCCAATCCCATTGCGAAGAGTACTACCCTCCATAAGAGACTATCTCAAACTTCTGACACTTCTCTGCCAACCTCCTGTGACGAAAGGCAAAGAATGACGGGGGGATGAGGGGAGTGGGGGAGGTATTTAAGCCTTTGGCTGGGGTGTCTTTGCCTCCTCCTGGTGGCCAGGTTCTGTATTTCCCAAAAGTAATGAATGCAGCTGTAGACCCTTCCCGTTTAAGAAGAAAAAAGCAATAGCTGTTCTTCAGCAAGAAAAAATAAGGCAAAGCTCCCATCAATAACTTAACTAGAAAATAATTTTGTACCTTGCATCAGATGCAAAGAAAAATTCTACAGATTTTTCTGCTCCCACTGGATAGAGACATGTGGAGCTGTCCATTCTCTTGGCTTTGGGTATAATTTTCCTGTTGTCAATGTTGTTTTCTAAAAAATAAAAAAATAATAAAACATAATGATACCTTCTGCCCTTTATGACGCACTCCTTCATATCATAGTAAAGTAGAAACATAGGTGCAAGCGGTACTAGCCAGAAAGGGTGAAGGAGTTTTAACAAACACATTTTAGCTGATTAAAATATTACTTACAAGCCATGCTTAGACTAAAATACTGTGTTATCCACGTTCAATTTGAATTTTTGCTTGTGTATCATGTATAACTCTGCGTATATTAACACATATACACATGAATATTCAATAAATTAAAACATGCAATTATTATTATTATTTTTCTTTAAAAGACCCACACCACAGAGATGAAAGGAATTTTCTATGCAATGCTATACTATAAACACCTTGTGTCTCTTTTAAGTTAAAGAGCCATAGTATATTTTATTGTCACTGAAAGGTGTTTTATGGCATAACAACCCACTTGCATAAAAATATCTTATTTGTAGCCAAAGCTGATAGAAATAAAGATGCAGGTGTAAAATTGATAATTGAATACTCCACCTATGAGTACATCTTCCAAATGGCCAATAGATGTAGCTTTGGTAGATTTGCTACAGTTTGTGTCCAAAGTGTAAGTGCTCTGGGATACTAGATAAAATATATGTGGCAAAGAAACAAATTAGTCTGCACCCCTACAACTCAATGACACTCAAACACTACACAAACAGTTAAGATTAAAACATTAATATACTTAGTGTATTTCTTTATTTATTATTAAGCAGCTGATAAAAGTTTATTATATTTAAGGTTGAAGCAGAAACACCCTTTCAAATGGACTGGGCTTCCTCTCCCATCACTCTGCCATCCCCAATAGGGATGTTAATTTTTGCTGCTGTTTTGTGTTTATATAGCTTTTTCTATAGACAATACTGAATTATTGAGATTTAAAGGCAAACTCAGCTATTTAAAATGACAAAATTAATTGTAACGGAGCTATCTGTAAACTATTTAATACACTATAGCAGATAAAGGGACAGATTACGAGTGGCGCACTAACTGTCGCACGCGAACGAAAAGGGGTTCATTGCGGATCTTTACACACGTCGGAAGTAGTGTGCGTACTACAAGTTAAAAGTAAACAAAATTTGCTTGAGCACAATTTAATTTAACTCTCTTCGGGATAGCGTGACTTCAGAGCTGGTTAACTGTTACCCTCAACTAACAAGTTGCACAAAACACATCAAAATTATATTTACAAATACAGTTACACTCATAATAACACTATCTAATAAAAATGATTACAAATAAGTTGCATAAAAAATGTATAAGGGCTCAAAGATATGAGGTCTCAGGTGTTAGAAAAAAAAAGACTGCAAAGGGCTTTAACATAGACATACATATACTTATCTAAATATGTATGTTTGTATGTATACTGTGTGTCTATATATATATATATATGTGTGTGTGTGTGTGTGTGTTTATGTGTGCACATATGTATTTATGTATTTATATGTGTGTATAGATGTATTTACAGACATATATTCACATATAAACCCATAAATACTTATGTATATACAGTATCTCACAAAAGTGAGTACACCCCTCACAATTTGGAAATATTTTATTATATCTTTTCATGTAACAACACTGAAGAAATGGCACTTTGCTACAATGTAAAGTAGTGCATGTACAGCTTGTATAAAAGTGTAAATTTGCTGTCACCTCAAAATAACCCAACACACAGCCATTAACGTTTAAACCATTGCCAAAAAAGTGAGTACACCCCTAAGTGGAAATGTCCAAATTGGGCCCAAAGTGTTAATATTTTGTGTGGCCATCATTATTTCCCAGCACTGCCTTAACCCTCTTGGCCATGGAGTTCACCAGAGCTTCACAGGTTGCCACTGGAGTCCTCTTCCACTCCTCCAAGACGACATCACAGAGCTGGTGGATGTTAGAGACCTTGCGTTCCCCCACCTTCCGTTTGAGGATGTCCCACAGATGCTCAATAGGGTTTAAGTCTGGAGACATGCTTGGCCAGTCCATCACCTTTACCCTCAGCTTCTTTAGCAAGGCAGTGGTCGTCTTAGAGGTGTGTTTGGGGTTGTTATGTTGGAATACTGCCCCGTGGCCCAGTCTCCGAAGGGAGGGGATCATGCTCTGCTTCAGTATGTCACAGTACATGTTGGCATTCATGGTTCCGTCAGTAAAATGTAGCTCCCCAGTGCCAGCAGCACTCATGCAGGCCCAGACCATGACACTCCCACCACCATGCTTGACTGTAGTTGTCTTTGTACTCCTCACCTGGTTGCCGCTAAGCACGCTTGACACCATCTGAAACAAATACGTTTATCTTGGTCTCATTGGACCACTGAAGAACATTGGAATGTGAAATATTAATATTTCACGTTGGGTTAATATACTTGGTTAAGAGCAATTAGGTTTGCCCAACTTGTTAAGGTTTAGTTTTTTTCCCACTTTTTATGCTCCATTTAAGTCTATAGGGGGATATTTTAATGTGGCGCGATATTCCAAGTTCGTTTTTTTGCATGTGTCTGGTTAGCACTCTTGTGAAAACCTTTTACTTTTAACTTATAGTACGTGTGCTACCCGATGCACTTATACAACTTACTTGTAGCGGAGTTAATGTGCGAGTGATGGGAAAAATGAAGCAGAATGTCCTTTTTCAGTATGTAGTAGGGAACACTATCCTCCATTTATTTTCTACCTTTAGAAGTTTAATAAACATCTGAATATACTTCAGCTCAGATTTTATAGCCCTAAAAATGATGAAGTTGATTTATAATTGAATTAAATTTGTGTTCTAAATACAATGAACTACATATTTTATAAGCTTAAAGGGACAGTACACTATAAAATAGTTTCCCTTAATGTGTTTCCAATTACTTGTTTTACCAGTTGCAGAGTATAAAATGTATGAGATTTGCTTTTTAAGGTTTATTTGTGTATATGAATTAGCTGATTTTGTGTTTTGAAGCCACAACCTAATAAAGTGTGTTGACCTGTAGGTATAATCAGATCTCATTACTTTATCACATTGTGTACATATACATGCTTCTTTATCTTATATCTGTCCATAAACCATTCACCAATACTTGGAGAGAAAAATGGAAAATTAACATTTTATTGCCTTATCTCTTCTGTGTTAACACAGCTTGGCCTTGAGGCCAAACACTTCCAGGATGGGTGGGGATACCATAAGCTAAATAAACCATTTTAAATGCTAATATAAGGGTAATGGAAATACTTGTAAACAATTAAATACACTCCAGCAGGTAAAGTGGATCATTGTGAACAAATTAAAGGGGATAAATGTTTTGAGTAAACTGTCCCTTTAAGTGACTTAGCTTCAAAACTAATTTTAAAAGTTTCTTTTTTGTAATGTTGCAACAGTAATGTTTTGTAATTTTACTAAAACATTCTATCACATTTTCCTGTTTTATATTTTTGTACCCACATTTTAAGTTTTTAACCACTAATATGCTATGTTCAGATCTTCTAATATAGTTATTACTCAGTTTGACTTTAAAGTATTCTTTAGACCAAGACCTCTTTTAATGTGCCTCTAAGTGTGGCTCTGTAGTCATAAGTTTCAGTCTATGGCCCCTATTTAAGAAAGGTCTTGCGGACCTGATCCGACACTGCGGATCAGGTCCGCAAGACCTCGCTGAATACGGAGAGCAATACGCTCTCCATATTCAGCATTGCACCAGCAGCTCACAAGAGCTGTTGGTGCAACGCCGCCCCCTGCAGAATCGTGGCCAATCGGCCGCCAGCAGGCGGGTGTCAATCATCCTGATCGTACTCGATCGGGTTGATATCAGATATCATAAAAATGCTAGTAATTTCTATAAAGCATCTCCTTCTTGACAATCATCTCTGTTAACATTGTTTTCTTGCTATTTATATTCTCTTTTAAATATTTTCCTTATACTTGTCCTTTTTCCATATCTTGCAGTTCCACCTAGGGTGTATTTATGCATTGGCTTACTAGGCTTAGGAAAGCAGATGCCTATGCTTATGCCTTCTTATCCTATACATAACAATGATTTACATTCATTCTCCTTTATTGTACAGTATGTTGCACACAGTGGTTTATTTTTTGTGCTGCCATAGGCACTCAAAATTCTGCTGCCCCCCCCCCCCCCCCAAGGTTAAGGCCTTTTTTCGCTATAATAATTTTTGGTCAGGAAATAATGTGAAATTGTTTATGGCATTAATAAATGATCACACATACACAAAAACACACAGTCACAGAGTTCTACACATACACACACGTGACGGGCACCCACATACACAAATACACACATCTATATATGTCTGTAATATATATAAAAACAAACAAACACAGATTTCTTGAAACAATACTTCCCCAAACACAATACTAAGTGCTGAAAGTCAACAGAACTAAAGGCAATAGCTAGCTGAATAAAATAAAGGTTCGGAGCTACCTCTAAACTGTAAGCTCTATGCACAGTCTCTTATTATACCCCCTAGAATGTAAGCTCTTTGGGGTAAATCTCCTATTATACCTGTATAATACTTCTAAAACAACTGTAAGCTTCTTACAAACATAGCCAAAAAGTACTGCCCCCTCCCAATCTGCACCCTAGCCAAGTGTCCAAAATATGCACCAGGTTGTACATAAAAATAATTTTACTCACACGTCCTATAGACTACAGGAATTTGTTCAGTTGAGAGCTTATACTTGCTGCGGACACCAATTAACAGAGGGCTTCCTCTCCTGTAAAAGCAAATTAATTCAGAGGTTGTAAATCATCAGCGTACTCAAAATATATTTTCATTTTTTCTACATTTAATATATCACACTTATTTACAAATGTGACCTTGTATATTCTGATATGTTTCACAGAATACAGTTGTAACATGTGCCAAAAAATGGCTTCTCAAATGTGTTTAAAGGGACATGAAAAACAAAATGTTTATTTTATGATTTAGAAAGAGTATGCATTTTTTTTTTTTTTTATTTTAAGCCCAGCAGTGCATGAAACATAGAGTTTACGACATTACATAAAAAAAGAAAAGAAGAAAAAAATCATACAGAGCTTAACAGAATATAATATTTGTATCATATGAGAATACAATCTGTCTAAGCCAGAGAGAACATTAAACAATTTGTATCTTTGTAATTCAACTTAACACTGCTGAAGTCATTGTTTGTCCGGCAAAAAAAGGCTACAGTCCGGCAAAAGTATAATTTCTTTCATGTAATTAACAAGAGTCCATGAGCTAGTGACGTATGGGATATACATTCCTACCAGGAGGGGCAAAGTTTCCCAAACCTTAAAATGCCTATAAATACACCCCTCACCACACCCACAAATCAGTTTTACAAACTTTGCCTCCAAGGGAGGTGGTGAAGTAAGTTTGTGCTAGATTCTACGTTGATATGCGCTCCGCAGCAAGTTGGAGCCCGGTTTTCCTCTCAGCGTGCAGTGAATGTCAGAGGGATGTGAGGAGAGTATTGCCTATTGAATGCAGTGATCTCCTTCTACGGGGTCTATTTCATAAGGTTCTCTGTTATCGGTCGTAGAGATTCATCTCTTACCTCCCTTTTCAGATCGACGATATACTCTTATATTTACCATTTCCTCTACTGATTCTCGTTTCAGTACTGGTTTGGCTTTCTACAAACATGTAGATGAGTGTCCTGGGGTAAGTAAGTCTTATTTTCTGTGACACTCTAAGCTATGGTTGGGCACTTTATTTATAAAGTTCTAAATATATGTATTCAAACATTTATTTGCCTTGACTCAGAATGTTCAACTTTCCTTATTTCCAGACAGTCAGTTTCATATTTGGGATTATGCTTTAATTATCATATTTTTTCTTACCTCAAAAATTTGACTTTTTTCCCTGTGGGCTGTTAGGCTCGCGGGGGCTGAAAATGCTTCATTTTATTGCGTCATTCTTGGCGCGGACTTTTTTGGCGCAAAAATTCTTTTCCGTTTCCGGCGTCATACGTGTCGCCGGAAGTTGCGTCATTTTTGACGTTATTTTGCGCCAAAAGTGTCGGCGTTCCGGATGTGGCGTCATTTTTTGGCGCCAAAAGCATTTAGGCGCCAAATAATGTGGGCGTCTTATTTGGCGCCAAAAAATATGGGCGTCGCTTTTGTCTCCACATTATTTCAGTCTCATTTTTCATTTGCTTCTGGTTGCTAGAAGCTTGATGTTTGGCATTTTTTTCCCATTCCTGAAACTGTCTTATAAGGAATTTGATCTATTTTGCTTTATATGTTGTTTTTTCTCTTACATATTGCAAGATGTCTCACGTTGCATCTGAGCCAGAAGATACTACAGGAAAACCTCTGCCTGCTGGATCTACCAAAGCTAAGTGTATCGGCTGTAAACTTTTGGTAGCTATTCCTCCAGCTGTTGTTTGTATTAAATGTCATGACAAACTTGTTAATGCAGATAATATTTCCTTTAGTGATGTACCATTGCCTGTTGCAGTTCCCTCAACATCTAAGGTGCAGAATGTTCCTGATAACATAAGAGATTTTGTTTCTGAATCCATAAAGAAGGCTTTGTCTGTTATTTCTCCTTCTAGTAAACGTAAAAAGTCTTTTAAATCTTCTCTCTCTACAGATGAATTTTTAAATGAACACCATCATTCTGATTCTTTGGACTCTTCTGGTTCAGAGGATTCTGTCTCAGAGATTGATGCTGATAAATCTTCATATTTATTTAAGATGGAATTTATTCGCTCTTTACTTAAAGAAGTACTAATTGCTTTAGAAATAGAGGATTCTAGTCCTCTTGATACTAATTCTATACGTTTGGATAAGGTTTTTAAAGCTCCTGCGGTTATTCCAGAAGTCTTTCCTGTTCCTAATGCTATTTCTGCAGTAATTGCTAAGGAATGGGATAAATTGGGTAATTAATTTACTCCTTCTAAACGTTTTAAGCAATTATATCCTGTTCCGCCTGACAGGTTAGAATTTTGGGACAAAATCCCTAAAGTTGATGGGGCTATTTCTACCCTTGCTAAACGTACTACCATTCCTACATCAGATGGTACCTCGTTTAAGGATCCTTTAGATAGAAAAATTGAATCTTTTCTAAGAAAAGCTTATCTATGTTCAGGTAATCTTCTTAGACCTGCTATATCATTGGCTGATGTTGCTGCAGCTTCAACTTTTTGGTTGGAAACTCTAGCGCAACAAGTAACAAATCGTGATTCTCATGATATTATTATTCTTCTCCAGCATGCTAATAATTTCATCTGTGATGCCATTTTTGATATTATTAGAGTTGATGTTAGATTTATGTCTCTGGCTATCTTAGCCAGAAGAGCTTTATGGCTTAAGACTTGGAATGCTGATATGGCTTCTAAATCAACTCTACTTTCCATTTCTTTCCAGGGAAACAAATTATTTGGTTCTCAGTTGGATTCTATTATTTCAACTGTTACTGGTGGGAAAGGAACTTTTTTACCACAGGATAAAAAGTCTAAAGGTAAAAACAGGGCTAACAATCGTTTTCGTTCCTTTCGTTTCAACAAAGAACAAAAGCCTGATCCTTCGTCCTCAGGAGCAGTTTCAGTTTGGAAACCATCTCCAGTCTGGAATAAATCCAAGCCTGCTAGAAAGGCAAAGCCTGCTTCTAAGTTCACATGAAGGTACGGCCCTCATTCCAGTTCAGCTGGTAGGGGGCAGGTTACGTTTTTTCAATCAATTTGGATCAATTCTGTTCACAATCTTTGGATTCAGAACATTGTTTCAGAAGGGTACAGAATTGGTTTCAAGATGAGACCTCCTGCAAAGAGATTTTTTCTTTCCCATGTCCCAGTAAATCCAGTGAAAGCTCAAGCATTTCTGAATTGTGTTTCAGATCTAGAGTTGGCTGGAGTAATTATGCCAGTTCCAGTTCCGGAACAGGGGATGGGGTTTTATTCAAATCTCTTCATTGTACCAAAGAAGGAGAATTCCTTCAGACCAGTTCTGGATCTAAAATTATTGAATCGTTATGTAAGGATACCAACGTTCAAGATGGTAACTGTAAGGACTATATTGCCTTTTGTTCAGCAAGGGAATTATATGTCCACAATAGATTTACAGGATGCATATCTGCATATTCCGATTCATCCAGATCATTATCAGTTCCTGAGATTCTCTTTTCTAGACAAGCATTACCAATTTGTGGCTCTACCGTTTGGCCTTGCTACAGCTCCAAGAATTTTCACAAAGATTCTTGGTGCCCTTCTGTCTGTAATCAGAGAACAGGGTATTGTGGTATTTCCTTATTTGGACGATATCTTGGTACTTGCTCCGTCTTTACATTTAGCAGAGTCTCATACGAATCGACTTGTGTTGTTTCTTCAAGATCATGGTTGGAGGATCAATTTACCAAAAAGTTCTTTGATTCCTCAAACAAGGGTAACCTTTCTGGGTTTCCAGATAGATTCAGTGTCCATGACTTTGTCTTTAACAGACAAGAGACGTCTAAAATTGATTACAGCCTGTCGAAACCTTCAGTCTCAATCATTCCCTTCGGTAGCCTTATGCATGGAAATTCTAGGTCTTATGACTGCTGCATCGGACGCGATCCCCTTTGCTCGTTTTCACATGCGACCTCTTCAGCTCTGTATGCTGAACCAATGGTGCAGGGATTACACGAAGATATATCAATTAATATCTTTAAAACCGATTGTTCGGCACTCTCTAACGTGGTGGACAGATCACCATCGTTTAATTCAGGGGGCTTCTTTTGTTCTTCCGACCTGGACTGTAATTTCAACAGATGCAAGTCTCACAGGTTGGGGAGCTGTGTGGGGATCTCTGACGGCACAAGGAGTTTGGGAATCTCAGGAGGTGAGATTACCGATCAATATCTTGGAACTCCGTGCAGTTTTCAGAGCTCTTCAGTTTTGGCCTCTTCTGAAGAGAGAATCGTTCATTTGTTTTCAGACAGACAATGTCACAACTGTGGCATACATCAATCATCAAGGAGGGACTCACAGTCCTCTGGCTATGAAAGAAGTATCTCGAATTTTGGTTTGGGCGGAATCCAGCTCCTGTCTAATCTCTGCGGTTCATATCCCAGGTGTAGACAATTGGGAAGCGGATTATCTCAGTCGCCAAACGTTGCATCCGGGCGAATGGTCTCTTCACCCAGAGGTATTTCTTCAGATTGTTCAAATGTGGGGGCTCCCAGAGATAGATCTGATGGCCTCTCATCTAAACAAGAAACTTCCCAGGTATCTGTCCAGATCCCGGGATCCTCAGGCGGAGGCAGTGGATGCATTATCACTTCCTTGGAAGTATCATCCTGCCTATATCTTTCCGCCTCTAGTTCTTCTTCCAAGAGTAATCTCCAAGATTCTGAGGGAATGCTCGTTTGTTCTGCTAATAGCTCCGGCATGGCCTCACAGGTTTTGGTATGCGGATCTTGTCCGGATGGCATCTTGCCAACCATGGACTCTTCCGTTAAGACCAGACCTTCTGTCTCAAGGTCCTTTTTTCCATCCGGATCTGAAATCCTTAAATTTAAAGGTATGGAGATTGAACGCTTGATTCTTGGTCATAGAGGTTTCTCTGACTCCGTGATTAATACTATGTTACAGGCTCGTAAATCTGTATCTCGAGAGATATATTATAGAGTCTGGAAGACTTATATTTCTTGGTGTCTTTCTCATCATTTTTCTTGGCATTCTTTTAGAATACCGAGAATTTTACAGTTTCTTCAGGATGGTTTAGATAAGGGTTTGTCCGCGAGTTCTTTGAAAGGACAAATCTCCGCTCTTTCTGTTCTTTTTCACAGAAAGATTGCTATTCTTCCTGATATTCATTGTTTTGTACAAGCTTTGGTTCGTATAAAACCTGTCATTAAGTCAATTTCTCCTCCATGGAGTTTGAATTTGGTTTTGGGAGCTCTTCAAGCTCCTCCGTTTGAACCTATGCATTCATTGGACATTAAATTACTTTCTTGGAAAGTTTTGTTCCTTTTGGCCATCTCTTCTGCTAGAAGAGTTTCTGAATTATCTGCTCTTTCGTGTGAGTCTCCTTTTCTGATTTTTCATCAGGATAAGGCGGTGTTGCGAACTTCTTTTGAATTTTTACCTAAAGTTGTGAATTCCAACAACATTAGTAGAGAAATTGTGGTTCCTTCATTATGTCCTAATCCTAAGAATTCTAAGGAGAAATCATTGCATTCTTTGGATGTTGTTAGAGCTTTGAAATATTATGTTGAAGCTACGAAATCTTTCCGTAAGACTTCTAGTCTATTTGTTATCTTTTCCGGTTCTAGGAAAGGCCAGAAAGCTTCTGCCATTTCTTTGGCATCTTGGTTGAAATCTTTAATTCATCTTGCCTATGTTGAGTCGGGTAAAATTCCGCCTCAAAGAATTACAGCTCATTCTACTAGGTCAGTTTCTACTTCCTGGGCGTTTAGGAATGAAGCTTCGGTTGACCAGATCTGCAAAGCAGCAACTTGGTCCTCTTTGCATACTTTTACTAAATTCTACCATTTTGATGTATTTTCTTCTTCTGAAGCAGTTTTTGGTAGAAAAGTTCTTCAGGCAGCGGTTTCAGTTTGAATCTTCTGCTTATGTTTTTTGTTAAACTTTATTTTGGGTGTGGATTATTTTCAGCAGGAATTGGCTGTCTTTATTTTATCCCTCCCTCTCTAGTGACTCTTGTGTGGAAAGATCCACATCTTGGGTAGTCATTATCCCATACGTCACTAGCTCATGGACTCTTGTTAATTACATGAAAGAAAACATAATTTATGTAAGAACTTACCTGATAAATTCATTTCTTTCATATTAACAAGAGTCCATGAGGCCCACCCTTTTTTGTGGTGGTTATGATTTTTTTGTATAAAGCACAATTATTCCAATTCCTTATTTTATATGCTTCGCACTTTTTTTCTTATCACCCCACTTCTTGGCTATTCGTTAAACTGATTTGTGGGTGTGGTGAGGGGTGTATTTATAGGCATTTTAAGGTTTGGGAAACTTTGCCCCTCCTGGTAGGAATGTATATCCCATACGTCACTAGCTCATGGACTCTTGTTAATATGAAAGAAATGAATTTATCAGGTAAGTTCTTACATAAATTATGTTTTTGTGATGTAACATGCGATCCGCCGGTCAAGTCCGACACAGATCGATGCTTACGTCACTACAGATGTTCCGAATGCAAATTCGGCACCGACTACTTTTGCTAGTTATCAAAATTCTACCAGGTACGCTCGGCACTATTCCGGCCCAGCGTACCTGGTTTTCAATCCGCCGCCCTGGAGGCGGCGGATGCCATAGGAATCAATGGGAGTCTGAAAGCATTGCTGCCCAATATCCCATTGATTCCTATGGGAGAATAAAAGTTATGTTTACACCTAACACCCTAACATGTTCCCCGAGTCTAAACACCCCTAATCTGCTGCCCCAACACCGCCGCCACCTACTTTATACTTATTAACCCCTAATCTGCCGCCCCTAACATCGCCGCCACCTACCTACATTTATTAACCCCTAATCTTCCGCCCCCTACGCCGCCGCCACCTATATTATACTTATTAACCCCTAATCTGCCGCCCCGACACCGCCGCCACCTATATTATACTTATTAACCCCTAATCTGCCGCCCCAACACCGCCGCCACCTATATTATACTTATTAACCCCTAATCTGCCGTCCCAACATCGCCGACACCTACATTATGTTATTAACCCCTAATCTGCCGTCCCTAACGTCGCCGCCACTATATTAAATTTATTAACCCCTAAACCTAAGTCTAACCCTAACCCTGTATTTTTTTTTACAGGTAAAAGAGCTGATTACTTTGGGGCAATGCCCCGCAAAAGGCCCTTTTAAGGGCTATTGGTAGTTTAGTTTAGGCTAGGGGTTTTTAATTTTGGGGGGGCTTTTTTATTTTGATAGGTCTATTAGATTAGGTGTAATTAGTTTAAATTTCTGTAATTTGTTTATTATTTTCTGTAATTTAGTGTTTGTTTTTTTGTACTTTAGCTAATTTAATTTATTTTAGGTTATTGTATTTAATTTAGTTAATTGTATTTAATTTATGTAATTTATTTAATTGTAGTGTAGTGTTAGGTGTTATTGTAACTTAGGTTAGGTTTTATTTTACAGGTACTTTTGTATTTATTTTAGCTAGGTTGTTATTAAATAGTTAATAACTATTTAATAACTATTCTACCTAGTTAAAATAAATACAAACTTGCCTGTAAAATAAAAATAAACCCTAAAATAGATACAATGTAACTATTAGTTATATTGTAGCTATCTTAGGGTTTATTTTATAGGTAAGTATTTAGTTTTAAATAGGAATAATGTAGTTAATGATAGTAATTTTATCTATATTTGTTTAAATTAGATTTAAGTTAGGGGGTGTTATGGTTAGAGTTAGGTTTAGGGGTTAATAAATTTAATATAGTGGCAGCTACATTGGGGACGGCAGATTAGGGGTTAATAACATAATGTAGGTAGCGGCGGTGTAGGGGGGCAGATTCGGGGTTAATAACATAATGTAGGTGGCGGCAGTGTAGGGGGGCAGATTAGGGGTTAATAACATAATGTAGGTGGCGGCGGTGTTGGGGGGCAGATTAGGGGTTAATAAGTATAATGTAGGTGGCGGCGGTGTAGGGGCAGCAGATTAGGGGTTATTAAGTATAATGTAGGTGGCGGCGGTGTAGTGGCAGCAGATTAGGGGTTAATAAGTATAATGTAGGTGGCGGTGGGCTCCAGGAGTGGGGGTTTAGGGGTTAATAACTTTATTTAGTTGCAGCGGGGTCCGTGAGCAGCGGGATAGGGGTAAAACAGTATAGTATAGTGGCGGTGTTTAGTGACAGTATACCAATAAAGCTAGGAAAAGCAGAAGAGCAGCGAGATCGATGACTGTTAGTTAACAACAGTCTGCTGCTCATCGCCCCGTACTTGGTCTGCGGCTTTTTGACAGCTTTTTTGGTAACTTTGGAGAACGTATTCAGGTCCGCGGCAGCGATGTTAGGCAATCTTAGGCGAGTGTATTGGTGCCGGTGAATGCAAGTAAGTTGACAGGTTAATAAATAGGGGCCAATGTCTGCTTGGGTCTTTCTCATTTGAGAAAGAATTGCTTTCCTTTTAATGGGTGTTGAGATCCCTCCCACATTCCACGAGACTAACTTAAAATTATCCACCTTATTTGACATTTACATAGAAGGAAGAAGAGACAGGGAAGAGAGAAAAAGAGAAGAAAGAAAAAAAAATTGTACATAAAAAAAAGAGAAAAAAGACCCCCCCCAACATCCCATGATGGGGATTCCCTATTTGGGACCTGCACTCCATTGGTGTGCAGCTTAATAGGTTCATCTTAACTAATCAGCTGTTAAACTGGGGAATCAAACTCATTTAGAAATGTTTCAGCCTCTTGGGCTTTATCAAAGAAGTGCACTTCCTCTTTAACAAAAACTTTCAATTTTGAAGGATAAATTAATGTAGCTCGATAACCCTGCTGTATAAATTTAGTGCATACTGGGGCCAAATCCCTTCTCTTCATAGCTGTTTCAATATCAATAGGTTGGTTCTTGCAGAAGTACTGAAGTAATGTAACCTTGTCTTGGTAAATAAGAAGTCTTGCTATCACAGGTCTGGGCCTGCTATTCCCTTTGTTGTCTAAACGAGGTCCCCCAATCCTGTGCGCTCTTTTAACTACTATCTTCTGATAAGTGGGAGGGATTTTGAGAACCTGTACTAACGTCTCTGAAATAAAAGCGCTTAGATTTTCATATTGTTTTTCCTCTGGGACCCCAATAATCCTGATGTTATTTCTTCTAGAGCGATTTTCAAGATCCTCTATTCTAATCTGCATTTTACGAATACTTGTGTTTGTGGCTTCTAAATTGGTGCTGTGTGATATGGTTAGATCTTCCAGATCTGAGACCCTTTGCTCCACTTCCTGTATTCTATTAGCAAAGTGTCTAATTTCTTGGGTTAATGACGAACTTTCCTGTTTAATTTCTAGTTTAAGAGTATCGAATTTGGGAGACAAAGCGTCAGAAATATTAGCAACTAGGTTTTGAATATTAGCTGCTTCATTTGTAGATACTATGTTTACCGGGGCTGGGTGTATGTCTGCAGATATATTAATAGTGCCTTTAGGTTTCCTATCCCTTTGCTTAGCCGCCATGGCTGGAGAAGGAGTCCTAGTGTAAGTGTTAAGAAATTTGTCCATGTGCCGTGCGCTCAATTTTGAGTGAGAAAAAAATAATCGAGGAGAACCCCTCACTGTGAGACAGAAAGTGAGGGGGAGAGAGAAAAAAAGGGGCAAAACCCCCCAAAGGGAGAAAGTTAGAGGAAGAAGGAGCGTGAGAGAGTGCTTGGTTGGTGTGGGTGGGGAAAAAAAAAAAAAAAAGGGAAATTAAATAGGGCTACCTGCCAAGCCAGCGGCAGTAAAAAATGATTAGGGAAGGTCACTTAAAAAGAGTCAGTGCTATTTTAAACCATGAGAAAGTGCCCGTGTGGGCATACAGTAAACTATTTGTAACGTTACTATATTATGCTTATACGTGTGAGGGACAGGTTGTCTTAATTATGTACTCAGGTACTGTGATTTTGAAGAGTATGCAGTTTTAAACAACTTTCCAATTTACTTCTATTATCTAATTTTCTTCTTTCTCTTAGTATCCATTGTTGATATGCAGGGAGGTAAGCTCTGGAGCGTGCACTAGATGCCAACACATTTTCCTGCCATGTAGTTCTCCAGTCAAGTACATGCTACCAACTTATTTTTCCCTTCATCAAAGATTACCATGATAATTAAGAAAATTTGGTAAAATAAGTCAATTGAAAAAAAGTTTTTCAAATTGTATACTCTGTCTTAATTAAACAAAACATGAATAAATAAATAGATATTTACTTTTTGTTGCATATTATTCCTTATAATGAACAATGTTAAAGTAAAAAAATATTGCATTTAGATAACAAAAAAATAATCAAGGCCTTTAAGCAGCCAATTATGATGCTAGTCCCAGGACTCGCAAGGGATGGTGTATTTGGCATGTTCTGGCACAGTTATGTTATTTCCCTCCTAAGTTTAAGGAAGTTTTCAAAGAAATCTTGCAAGATTTAAGGAAAATCTAATTTGATCACTGTAAGCAAATTATGCCCTTAGCACTGATGAAGCTGATTGGCTATTGTTTTTTTAACATACAGCTGACAGTAGCTGAAGAATAACTGTTTACAGAGCTAAAGACATTTTGAGGTAAAATATCTTTCTTAGCATGTTCAGGTTTTCTTGTTAGCTTTTTACAGTTATGCTAAATAATGTTCAAGTGATTTAGCATATGGGTATTATGCCATTTTAAGGGCCACATAACAATATTTTAGAACCTTTAAGGGCCTAATATACATTTATGGCTACACACAGGTAATAATATATTTCCTAAAAATGTCCAGTGGCACAAGGCCTGATTTAGGCAAGGTTGCAGAGTATCCTCTATTTGCTGTTCTCTCCCTTGGATGGCTCTTTTGGGTTATGGCCACCTTGCTTGTCAACCACTGGAGTTCTCCAAAACACACATTTTTAGTACCACATTTTCAGTTCCATTTTCCTGTAGCCACAAAAACGTTGGCACACATTCTTCATTTAGCTTTTCCTAGGGGCAAGCAAATGAGCACAGAGGCCTAAATGTGGCCCATTGGCCACCAGTTGGCCACCCCTGGTCTACAGGGTCTGCAGGGAGATAATTCAGTGTAATATACTGTATCTGTAAATATTTCATTCCATAAACATATGAAAATTAAATGGAAATGTCATCCAAGCAAATAGAAAACCATGGAAACATTAATTTGTAAATAAAGCTACTAAAGTTTCTGAATTCACTACTCATTTGAGATATTTGTTAAGCTGTGCTATTGCCAAAAAATATGAATAAACTTTTGTTACATTTTAATACCAGTGAAAAAGGAAAGCAGATTTCCATTTTATTTGTGCTACTAGTATATGTATGATTTTTTTTTAGAGAAAAATAGATTTGTTTACTAAATTAATTTCTAATTAGCTAACAATCAAATTACTAAAACCAACACATGTTAAGGCCAATATTTACCAATTCATAGTCCTTTAAAAAAATTTAAAATAATTAAAGGGACATGAAACCCAACATTTTTCTTTATTGATTCATATAAAGTGGTGTTTACCACCTCCAGTACTCAGGACCCTTAACAGGCCAGATATTCATCATATCTTAACTAGCACACAGGTTAAATAATCAACTGATGGGTGAGCTGATTATTTCACCCGTGCTCTAGTTAAGATATAATGACTACTGGCTTGTTAAGAGTCCTGAGGACTGGGTTTGGAGACATTGATATAGAACATACAGTTTTAAACAAATGTGTTTCTATTATCTAATTTTCTTCATTCTCTTGATATCCTTTGCTGAAAAGCAGGGAGGTAAGCTCAGGAGTGTGCACATGTCTGCTGCACTATATTTGCTCATTCTATTGGTGTCTTTTATTGATAAGCATACTTAGGTGGGCTTAGGGGGCAGCAATGTACTACTGGGAACAAGCTACTGGTTGGTGACAACAAATGTATGCCTCTTGTCATTGGCTCACCCAATGTGCTTAATCTCAGTCGTGCATTGTTGATCTTTCAACAATGGATATTAAGATAATGAAGCAAATTTGATAATAGAAGTAAACGTAAAGTTGTTTACAATTGTATGCTCCATCTAAATCATGAAAGATAAACGCTGGGTTTTATGTCCCTTTAACTTCAGGATATAAAAGCTGCATTGAGCTACTTATGTGCTTGGGCTTGTTGCTGGGCACATAAGTTAGGCATGATGATATATATATATATATATATATATATATATATATATATATATATATATATATATATAAAATATTATTTATAGGTTTATCACACAAGTAAAAAAATATATGTTTTGGAGCAATTTTTTCAAATATTTGATTTTTGTAGGAAAAAACTGCTGGCCAAGATTAAAGGGGAATTAAATAAATACAATTCATTCTGAAGGCTTTGTTGGACATTTGAATAAAAAAAATATATATATATAAGATACATTTATATGGATCATGAAGTTTATACCCTAATAAAATGTCTTCGGTACCAGTTGGACTGCTAATTATAACTGCACAGCAGAGCAGCCAAAGTTTACATTCAATTTAGCATTCCATGTTGAATGTTGTTTTGAGTTATGAGTTTGGGATGGCAGAACAAATGTGGCTGAAATTGGGCAGTGTACCTCACAATTTAGGCTACTATACACTAAACACTTTCTGAGATATTGAGGTGTGAACATATATTTTTAGCAAAAGGTACAGCAAAAATGACAGTACCAGTCATCAAGAAATGTAACATGGAGCTATACAGTTGTATGCAAAAGTTTAGGCACCCCTGGCAATTTCCATGATTTTCATTTATAAATAATTGGGTGTTTGGATCAGCAATTTCATTTTGATCTATCAAACAACTGAAGGACACAGTAATATTTCAGTAGTGAAATGAGTTTTATTAGATTAACAAGAAATATGCAATATGCATAAAAATGAAATTAGACAGGGGCAAAAATGTGGGCACCCTTGTCATTTTGTTGATTTGAATACCTGTAACTACCTAGCACTGATTAATTGGAACACACAATTTGTTTGGTGAGCCCATTAAGCCTTGAACTTCATATACAGGTGCATCCAATCATGAGAAAAGGTATTTAAAGAATTACCAAACCCAAATTTTTTCTTTCATGATTAGAGCATGCAATTTAAAGCAACTTTCTAATTTACTCCTATTATCAATTTTTCTTTCTTCTCTTGCTATCTTTCGCCTAAATTTAGAGTTTAGCGGGAGCCGTCAAAACCAGCGTTAGGGGGTCCTAACGCTGGTTTTTACCGCCCGCTCGTATTTAGAGTCAGTCATTAAAGGGTCTAACGCTCACTTTGCAGCCGCGACTTTTCCATACCACAGATCCCACTACGCCATTTGCATATCCTATCTTTTCAATGGGATCTTTCTAACGCCAGTATTTAGAGTCTTGGCTGAAGTGAGCGTTAGAAATCTAACGACAAAACTCCAGCCGCAGAAAAAACCCAGGAGTTAAGAGCTTTCTGGGCTAACGCCGGTTCATAAAGCTCTTAACTACTGTGCTCTACAGTACACTAACACCCATAAACTACCTATGTACCCCTAAACCGAGGCCCCCCCACATCGCCGCCACTCTATTAAATTTTTTTAACCCCTAATCTGCCGACCGCACACCGCCGCAACCTACATTATCCCTATGTACCCCTAATCTGCTGCCCCTAACACCGCCGACCCCTATATTATATTTATTAACCCCTAATCTGCTCCCCCAACGTCGCTGCTACCTTACCTACAATTATTAACCCCTAATCTGCCGACCGGACCTCACCGCTACTATAATAAAGTTATTAACCCCTAATCCGCCTCACTGCCGCCTGAATAACCCTATAATAAATAGTATTAACCCCTAATCTGTCCTCCCTAACATCACCGACACCTAACTTCAAGTATTAACCCCTAATCTACCGACCGGACCTCACCGCTACTATAATAAATGTATTAACCCCTAAAGCTAACTCTAACCCTAGCCCTAACACCCCCCTAAGTTAAATATAATTTAAATCTAACAAAATAAATTAACTCTTATTAAATAAATTATTCCTATTTAAAGCTAAATACCTGTAAAATAAACCCTAATATAGCTACAATATAACGAATAATTACATTGTAGCTATTTTAGGATTTATATTTATTTTACAGACAACTTTGTAATTATTTTAACCAGGTACAATAGCTATTAAATAGTTAAGAACTATTTAATAGCTACCTAGTTAAAATAAGTACAAAATTACCTGTAAAATAAATCCTAACCTAAGTTACAATTAAACCTAACACTACACTATCAATAAATTAATTAAATAAAATAATACAATTAAATTTAACACTACACTATCAATAAATTAATTACATACAAATCCCTACAAATAAATACAATTAAATAAACTAACTAAAGTACAAAAAATAAAAAAAGCTAAGTTACAAAAAATAAAAAAATGAATTACAAACATAATAAAAAGATTACAACAACTTTAAGCTAATTACACCTACTCTAAGCCCCCTAATAAAATAACAAAGTTCCCCAAAATAAAAAAATGCCCTACCCTATTCTAAAATTAAAATAGAAAAGCTCTTTTAACTTACCAGCCCTTAAAAGGGCCTTTTGCGAGGCATGCCCCAAATAATTCAGCTCTTTTGCCTGTAAAAATAAACACAATACCCCCCCAACATTAAAACCCACCACCCACATACCCCTAATCTAACCCAAACCCCCCTTAAATAAACCTAACACTAAGCCCCTGAAGATCTTCCTACCTTATGTTCACCACACCGGGTATGACCGATCCGTCCAGGCTCCGAAATCTTCATCCAAGCCCAAGCGGGGGCTGGAGATCCATCATCCGGCTGAAGTCTTCTATCAAGTGGCTGAAGAAGTCCAGAAGAGGCTCCAAAGTCTTCATCCTATCCGAGCAGAAGAGGAGATCCGGACCGGCAACCATCTTCATCCAAGCGGCATCTTCTATCTTAATCCGATAACGAGCGGCTCCATCTTGAAGACCTCGGGCGCGGATCCATCCTCTTCTTCCGACGTCCTAAGTCCGAATGAAGGTTCCTTTAAATGACGTCATCCAAGATGGCGTCCCTCGAATTCCGATTGGCTGATAGGATTCTATCAGCCAATCGGAATTAAGGTAGGAAAATTCTGATTGGCTGATGGAATCAGCCAATCAGATTCAAGTTCAATCCGATTGGCTGATCCAATCAGCCAATCGGATTGAACTTGAATCTGATTGGCTGATTCCATCAGCCAATCAGATTTTTTGTACCTTAATTCCGATTGGCTGATAGAATCCTATCAGCCAATCGGAATTCGAGGGACGCCATCTTGGATGACGTCCCTTAAAGGAACCTTAATTCCTCGTCTAGTCGTCGGAAGAAGAGGATGGATCCGCGCCGGAGGTCTTCAAGATGGAGCCGCTCGTCATCGGATGGAAGAACATAGAAGATTCCGCTTGGATGAAGATGTTTGCCGGTCCGGATGTCCTCTTCTGCCCGGATAGGATGAAGACTTCTGCCCGAAGATGGACTTCTTCATTCGCCGCTTGGATCAAGACTTCAGCAGGAGGATGGACGTCTTCAGCCCCCGCTTGGGCTTGGATCAAGACATCGGAGCCTGGATCGATCGGTGATACCCGGCGTGGTGAAGATAAGGTAGGAAGATCTTCAGGGGCTTAGTGTTAGGTTTATTTAAGAGGGGTTTGGGTTAGATTAGGGGTATGTGGGTGGTGGGTTGTAATGTTGGGGGGGGTATTGTATGTTTTTTTTCCAGGCAAAAGAGCTGTTTTCTTTGGGGCATGCCCAGCAAAAGGCCCTTTTAAGGGCTGGTAAGGTAAAAGAGCTTTTCTAATTTTATTTTAGAATAGGGTAGGGAATTTTTTTATTTTGGGGGGCTTTGTTATTTTATTAGGGGGCTTAGAGTAAGTGTAATTAGCTTAAAATTGTTGTAATATTTTTAATATGTTTGTACAATATTTTTTTTTTTGTAACTTAGTTCTTTTTTATTTTTTGTATTTTAGTTAGTTTATTTAATTGTATTTATTTGTAGGTATTGTATTTAATTAATTTATTGATAGTGTAGTGTTAGGATTAATTGTAAGGATTTGTTAAGATTTATTTTACAGGTCATTTTGTAATTATTTTAACTAGGTAACTATTAAATAGTTATTAACTATTTAATAGCTATTGTACCTGGTTAAAATAAATACAAAGTTGCCTGTAAAATAAATATTAATCCTAAAATAGCTACAATATAATTATAATTTATATTGTAGCTATATTAGGATTTATTTTACAGGTAAGTATTTAGCTTTAAATAGGAATAATTTATTTAATAAGAGTTAAATTATTTTGTTAGATTTAAATTATATTTAACTTAGGGGGGTGTTAGTGTTAGGGTTAGACTTAGCTTTAGGGGTTAATACATTTATTAGAGTAGCGGTGAGGTCCGGTTGGCAGATTAGGGGTTAATAAGTGTAGGTAGGTGGAGGCGACGTTGGTGGCGGCAGATTAGGGGTTAATAAATATAATATAGGGGTCGGCGGTGTTAGGGGCAGCAGATTAGGGGTACATAGGGATAACGTAGGTTGCGGCGGTGTACGGAGCAGCAGATTGGGGGTTAATAATAATATGCAGGGGTCAGCGATAGCGGGGGCGGCAGATTAGAGGTTAATAAGTGTAAGGTTAGGGGTGTTTAGACTCGGGGTACATGTTAGGGTGTTAGGTGCAGACTTAGCAAGTGTTTCCCCATAGGAAACAATGGGGCTGCGTTAGGAGCTGAACGCTGCTTTTTTGCAGGTGTTAGGTTTTTTTTCAGCTCAAACTGTCCCATTGTTTCCTATGGGGGAATCGTGCACGAGCACGTTTTTGAAGCTGGCCGCGTCCGTAAGCACCGCTGGTATTTAGAGTTGCAGTGTCGGTAAATTATGCTCTACGCTCCCTTTTTGGAGCCTAACGCAGCCATTCTGTGAACTCTAAATACCAGCGGTATTTAAAAGGTGCGGGAGAAAAAAAGCACGCGTAGCTAACGCACCCCTTCTAACGCAAAACTCCAAATCTAGGCCTAAATTTGTAAATGCAGAAATGTAAGGTAAGGAGCTGGCACATTTTTGGTTCGGCACTTGGGCAGAGCTTCCTGATTGATTTGTTACATTTAGCCACCAATCAGGAAGCGCTACCCAGGTGCTGAACAAAAAAGGGGCCGGCTCTTAAGCCTACATTCTTGCTTTTTCAAACAAAGAAAAATTGATAATAGGAGTAAATTAGAAAGTTGTTTAAAATTGCCTGCGCTATCTGAATCACAAAAGAAAACATTTGGGTTTAGCATCACTTTAAGGTGGCCAATTGCAAGTTGTTGTTCTCTTTGACTCTCCTCTGAAGAGTGGCAACATGGGGGCCTCAAAACAACTCTCAAATGACCTGAAAACAAAGATTGTTCAACATTATGGTTTAGGGGAAGGCTACAAAAAGCTATCGCACAGATTTAAGCTGTCAGTGTCTGGAAGACCACAGGCACAGTTCTTGTTAAGGCCAGAATAAGTCTTACTATTATCATTTAGCTCTTGATACTTTAAACATACTTTGGTAATTTATAAGTAAAGTTATTAGTGTTGTTATGATTAGCCTTTATTTATAAAATATCATCCTATTCTGCAGTGCTGAATCAGCCAATAGAAAAAGCTTTTATTCTGTTGGCTGAGTGAATTTGGATTTGAAAATGAGCCAATAGTAATGCAAGCATACCCCTATATAAGGTGGTACCTCGCATTCAAAATTCAGTGTGCCGCAGGTGACCGCATTAAGAGGACGTTGGGGATGGAAGACCAGCAGATGAGAAGAAAAGAAGATAAGAAGATGCATCGGGTTAAAGATGGATGAAGACTTCCTCAGCGGAGTGGCGGCAGAAGATAGATGAAGATAGAAAAAGGCTGCTGCCTCCATGAATATGGGCTTCCGCCACTGCCGCCAGGATGAAGATGGGCCCCACCATAAAGAGGAGCACTGCTATTGGGGATAACTTAGGTGCCGGAGTCAAGTTGGTGAGTACAAACTTTGGGGTTTAGCGTTAGGATTTGTTTGGGGTCGGCATTTTTATTTTTAAGCTTAGTTTTTTTTTTTTCCTTCTTAGGATTTTTTACTATAGGCTTTGATTTTTTTAATTAAAAAGGAGCTGAAATCACTTTAAGGCAATGCCCTACCAAATGCCCTTTTCAGCGCAACCCTTTTTTAGATTAGTTTTATTTTTAGAATAGGTTTTTATTTTTTGTGGGAAGCAAAGGAGTATGCACTTCTAAGGGCACTGTCCAACCAAATGTGCTACTCAGGGCAATCTTTTTTAACCCCTTAAGGACAATCCATTTTTCAATTTCTTTCCCTTAAGGACCAGGGCTCTTTTTACATTTTTTTGGTGTTTGTGTTTAGCTGTAATTTTCCTCAATATCGAGGCATCACAGCAATACCTTGAAAGTGGCTGGAAGCGATCAGGATCGCTTTCAGCCGCTTGAAACCCTTAACGACGTACAGGGTACGTCGCTGGTCTTCAAAGACCAGTTTGTGTAAGATGTACCCTATACGACATGCGTCGTTGAGGATAGGGTTATTTTTTTAGTTTATTTTTTTTTTTGGGGGGGGGGGGGGTGTTTATTGTAGAATCGTGTTGTAGTTTTTATATGAAAAATAGTCACTTTGGGGCAATGCACTACAAAAAGCCTATTCAAGGGCTATTGTTATAGTAAGTTATAGTGTTAGTATAGGGTTTTTTATTTTGGGGTGTTTTTTTTTAAAGGGGGCCATAGTTTTAGTATAGGCGTAACTGTGTTTTTTTGTTAGTAATGTTGGTTTTTTTCTGTAATGGAAGTTTTTTTTATTTTGTGTAAATTTAGTGTTTGTTATTTTTTGTAACTTAGGGGATGTTAGCTCAGAGGTGGGGTGGGGTTAGGTGAAGTTTGCATTTGGGGGTTGTGGCAAATTAGGGGTTAATAGGTTAGGGGCTTATTGAGTTGGGGGTTGTAGCAGATTAGGGGTTAATAGGTTAGGGAGTTTATTGCATTGGTGGGCTGTGGTGGTGTAGGGGTTAATAGGTTAGAGGGTTATGGTGGTGTAGTGGTTAAGTGGAGTAGGGGATAATGTGTTGGGCTATTGGCAGTTTAGAGGTTAACAGGGTAGAAGGTTTATTGCGGCAGGCTATTGGCGGTTTAGGAGTTAATAGAGTAGTAGGTTTATTGCGGTGGACTATTGACGGTTTAGGGATTTATAGGGTAGAAGGTTTATTGCGGTGGGCTGTTGGCAGTTTAGGGGTTAATTAGTGTAGGTTTAGTTTGTGGTGGTGGTGGGTTGGTTATGGGGTACATAGGTATAGTATATATTACAAAGGGATCCTTTACTATACATCGCCAATGTCAGCGCCAATGCTGGCTGGAATATATCGCCAGCATCATCACCCATTAGGATGTATAGTAAAACGCCTCTTTGCGATGCTGTCTGTTAATATAGATGTCAGCAGCTTGAAATATTTTGGTGTCTTGCTCAACATCACGGAAGATCCCTTTGAATATATTGACACATCGCAGCACTTTCATTGGTAGCCTTAATGCTAAAGTTATTTTTGTTTTGTTTTTTTAAATAAACTGGTAAAACTGAGTAATTTACTTTTATTTAGTACGCCTCTTTTAAAATGTGACTGTCTATAATGCTAAATGAACAGGAAAAGTAATTACAAAAGATACTTTTTTTGTGATTATACTAGAGATCAAACAAGAAGGTATGCAAACTTTCCTTTCCATAAGAACAGGAAGGATCACAACACAAACCTTGTGGCCACTGCTTCGCCTGGATAATGGATACTCTTGAAAACCAGTGCAAAAGCTCCTTCCTGAAAAGTATAAAGAATGTGGTCACTTTAAACAGTAACATATAAGGGGCCCCATCCTTCCAAAAAGTTACTTATGTTCAAGCTACTATTGCTATCTTGAGACTTCTCTTGGCACTCAGTCTTGTCAACCATGTGTTGGGGTCAAAGTGAAGTCATTTTAAATGAAAACAAAAAACAGACACTAAAAGGGTCCATTGTTCAGTAAAAAGACTTTGAACTTTTGTGATATTAATTGTAGTTAGAAATTATTTATTTTTTCTACCTCTTAAAATAATTTCATGCGAAAAGCATTTAACATAGTTATAAAAATGTCTCAATATAAGCTTTGCATATCAAATCTACAGTAAAATAAAAACATAAAATAATGTTCTAACATTTACTGGTTTACTTCTTGTACTCATTTTTTGTTGGATGCTAAAGCTAATAGGTCACATATTTCAACAGTTTTTTTTTAATATGCAAGCTTTTTTTGCTAGATAAATGTAAAGCACTAAAAGTGTGGGGTTTATGTCCCTTTAAATTGTTTGTTAACTGATACTAACATGTATATCAACTACTAAGTTAATTTCTTCTAGGTTTGCCACCCAGTAAGTATTTTACCAGAATGGCCAGGATTTGTAAGGTTCATGTCAATGTAGATAATAAAGGATAAATGTAAAAAACACAATTTATGCTTACCTGATAAATTTATTTATCTTGTGGTGTATCCAGTCCACGGATCATCCATTACTTGTGGGATATTCTCATTCCCAACAGGAAGTTGCAAGAGGACACCCACAGCAGAGCTGTAATATAGCTCCTCCCCTAACTGTCATAGCCAGTCATTCGACCGAAAACAAGCCGAGAAAGGAGGAACCATAGGGTGCAGTGGTAACTGTAGTTTAAATTTAAAAATTACCTTCCTTAAAATGACAGGGCGGGCCGTGGACTGGATACACCACAAGAGAAATAAATTTATCAGGTAAGCATAAATTGTGTTTTCTCTTGTAAGGTGTATCCAGTCCACGGATCATCCATTACTTGTGGGATACCAATACCAAAGCTAAAGTACACGGATGAAGGGAGGGACAAGGCAGGTACTTAAATGGAAGAAACCACTGCCTGTAAAACCTTTCTCCCAAATATAGCCTCCGAAGAAGCAAAAGTATTAAGCGAAGACCAAGTCGCCGCCTTGCAAATCTGTTCAACAGAAGCCTCATTTTTAAAGGCCCAAGTGGAAGCCTCAGCTCTTGGAATGAGCTGTAATCCTTTCAGGAGGCTGCTGTCCAGCAGTCTCATAGGCTAAGCGGATTATGCTTCTTAGCCAAAAAGAAAGAGAGGTTGCCGAAGCCTTTTGACCTCTCCTCTGTCCAGAGTAGACAACAAACAAAGCAGATGTTTGACGAAAATCTTTAGTAGCTTGTAAGTAAAACTTTAAAGCACGGACCACGTCCAAATTGTGTGATAAACGTTCCTTCTTCGAAGAAGGATTAGGACACAAGGATGGAACAACAATCTCTTGATTGATATTCTTGTTAGATACCACCTTAGGTAAGAACCCAGGTTTGGTACGCAGGACTACCTTATCCGTATGAAAAATCAGATAAGGAGAATCACATTGTAAGGCAGATAGCTCGGAGACTCTATGAGCCAAGGAAATAGCTACCGAAAAAAGAACGTTCCAAGATAAAAGTTTGATATCTATGGAATGAAGAGGTTCAAACGGAACTCCTTGAAGAACCTTAAGAACCAAATTTAAGCTCCATGGTGGAGCAACAGGTCTAAACACAGGCTTGATTCTAACTAAAGCCTGACAAAATGCCTGAACGTCTGGAACATCTGCCAGACGCTTGTGCAAAAGAATAGACAGAGCAGAAATCTGTCCCTTTAAGGAACTAGCTGACAATCCTTTTTCCAAACCTTCTTGGAGAAAAGATAATATCCTGGGAATCCTGACCTTACTCCATGAGTAACCCTTGGATTCACACCCATAATTCTTATGGTAAATTTTCCTGGTGACAGGCTTTCGTGCCTGTATTAAGGTATCAATAACTGACTCGGAGAAGCCACGCTTTGATAAAATCAAGTGTTCAATCTCCAGGCAGTCCGTCTCAGTGAAATTAGATTTGGATGGTTGAAAAGACCCTGAAGTAGAAGGTCCTGTCTCAGAGGCAGAGACCATGGTGGAAAGGATGACATGTCTACTAGATCTGCATACCCGGTCCTGCGTGGCCACGCAGGTGCTATCAGAATCACTGATGCTCTCTCCTGCTTGATCTTGGCAATCAGTCGAGGGGGCAGAGGAAACGGTGGAAACACATAAGCTTGGCGTTCTGGCGAGACGCCATGAGATCCAGTTCTGGTTTGCCCCAACGATGAATCAGTTGTGCAAACACCTCCGGATGGAGTTCCCACTCTCCCGGATGAAAAGTCTGACGACTTAGAAAATCCGCCTCCCAGTTCTCTACACCTGGGATATGGATAGCTGATAAGTGGCAAAAGTGAATCTCTGCCCAGCAAATTATTTTTGAAACTTCTAACATCGCTAGGGAACTTTTTGTTCCCCCTTGATGGTTGATGTAAGCTACAGTCGTGATGTTGTCCGACTGAAATCTGATGTACCTCAGAGTTGCTAACTGAGGCCAAGCCTGAAGAGCATTGAATATCGCTCTTAGTTCCAGAATATTTATTGGAAGGAGAGACTCCTCCTGAGTCCACGATCCCTGAGCCTTCAGGGAGTTCCAGACTGTACCCCAACCTAGAAGGCTGGCATCTGTTGTTACAATTGTCCAATCTGGCCTGCGAAAGGTCATACCTTTGGACAGATGGACCCGAGATAGCCACCAGAGAAGAGAATCCCTGGTCTCTTGGTCCAGATTCAGTTGAGGGGACAAATCTGCGTAATCCCCGTTCCACTGACTGAGCATGCATAGTTGCAGCGGTCTGAGATGTAAGCGTGCAAACGGCACTATGTCCATTGCCGCTACCATTAAGCCGATTACTTCCATACACTGAGCCACCGAAGGGCGCGGAATAGAATGAAGAACCCGGCAGGAATTTAGAAGCTTTGATAACCTGTACTCCGTCAGGTAAATCCTCAATTCTACAGAATCTATCAGAGTCCCTAGAAAGGGAACTCTTGTGAGTGGGTATAGAGAACTCTTTTCCTCGTTCACTTTCCACCCATGCAACCTCAGAAATGCCAGTACTACGTCCGTATGAGACTTGGCAATTTGGAATTTTGACGCCTGTATCAGGATGTCGTCTAAATAAGGGGCTACTGCTATGCCCCGCGGCCTTAGGACTGCCAGAAGCGACCCTAGAACCTTTGTAAAGATTCTTGGGGCTGTAGCTAATCCAAAGGGAAGAGCTACAAACTGGTAATGCCTGTCTAGAAAGGCAAACCTGAGAAACCGATCTTTGTGTATCGGAATGTGAAGATAAGCATCCTTTAGATCCACTTTAGTTATATATTGACCCTCCTGGATCATTGGTAGGATGGGACGAATAGTTTCCATCTTGAATGATGGAACTTTGATGAATTTGTTTAAGATCTTTAGATCCAAAATTGGTCTGAAGGTTCCCTCTTTTTTGGGAACCACAAACAGATTTGAGTAAAAACCCTGTCCCTGTTCCTGCTTTGGAACTGGATGGATCACTCCCATAACTAGGAGGTCTCGTACACAGTGTAAGAATGCCTCTCTCTTTATCTGGTTTGCAGATAATTGTGAAAGGTGAAATCTCCCTTTTGGGGGGAAGCTTTGAAGTCCAGAAGATATCCCTGGGATATAATTTCCAACGCCCAGGGATCCTGAACATCTCTTGCCCATGCCTGGGCGAAGAGTGAAAGTCTGCACCCCACTAGATCCGTTACCGGATAGGGGGCCGTTCCTTCATGCTGTCTTAGAGGCAGCAGCAGGTTTTTTAGCCTGCTTACCTTTGTTCCAGGTCTGGTTTGGCCTCCAGACCGCCTTGGACTGAGCAACAGTTTCCTCTTGTCTTGCATTAGAGGAGGTTGATGCCGCACCTGCCTTGAAGTTTCGAAAGGCACGAAAATTAGACTGTTTGGCCCTGGATTTGGACCTGTCCTGAGGAAGGGCATGACCTTTTCCTCCAGTGATATCAGCAATAATCTCCTTCAAACCAGGCCCGAATAAGGTCTGCCCCTTGAAGGGAATGTTAAGCAGCTTAGATTTTGAAGTCACGTCAGCTGACCATGATTTAAGCCATAGCGCTCTGCGCGCCTGTATAGCAAAACCAGAATTCTTAGCCGTTAGTTTAGTCAAATGAACAATGGCATCACAAACAAAAAAATTAGCTAGCTTAAGTGCCCTAAGTTTGCCAAGTATGTCATCCAATGGAGTCGCTACCTGTAAGGCCTCTTCCAGAGACTCAAACCAGAACGCCGACAGGGGCAATGCATGCAAGGGGCTGTAGGATAAAACCTTGTTGACAAAATATTTTCTTAAGGTAACCTTCTAATTTTTTATCCATTGGATCTGAAAAAGCACAACTGTCCTCGACAGGGATAGTAGTACGCTTTGCTAAAGTAGAAACTGCTCCCTCCACCTTAGGGACTGTCTGCCATAAGTCCCGTGTGGTGGCGTCTATAGGAAACATTTTTCTAAAAATAGGAGGGGGAGAGAACGGCACACCTGGTCTATCCCATTCCTTAGTAATAATTTCTGTAAACCTTTTAGGTATTGGAAAAACATCAGTACACACCGACACTGCATAGTATTTATCCAGTCTACACAATTTCTCTGGCACTGCAATTGTGTCACAGTCATTCAGAGCAGCTAAAACCTCCTTAAGTAATACGCGGAGGTGTTCAAGCTTAAATTTAAATGTAGAAATATCAGAATCAGGTATTCTTTCTTAGTCAGAAACATCACCCACAGACTGAAGTTCTCCTTCCTCAGCTTCAGCATATTGTGAGGCAGTATCAGACATGGTTCTTAAAGCGTCAGTATGCTCTGCATTTCGTCTAACCACAGAGCTATCTCGCTTACCTCTAAGTTCAGGTAGTCTGGCTAATACCGCTGACAGTGTATTATCCATGACTGCCGCCATGTCTTGTAAAGTAAACGCTATGGGTGCCCTTGATGTACTTGGCGCCATTTCAGCGTGAGTCCCTTGAGCGGGAGTCAAAGGATTTGACACGTGGGGAGAGTTAGTCAGCATAACTTCCCCCTCGTAAGATTCCTCTGGTGATAAATTTTTTAAAGACAGAATATGATCTTTATTGCTTAGAGTGATGTCAGTACAATTGGTACACATTCTAAGAGGGGGTTCCACCATGGCTTTTAAACATAATGAACAAGGAGTTTCCTCTATGTCAGACATGTTTATACAGACTAGCAATGAGACTAGCAAGCTTGGAAAACACTTTAATTCAAGTTAACAAGCAAATATAAAAAACGGTACTGTGCCTTTAAGAGAAACAAATTTTGTCAAAATTTGAAAAACAGTGAAAAAAAGCAGTTACACAAACAAAATTTTTACAGTGTATGTAATAGGCTAACAGAGCATTGCACCCACTTGCAAATGGATGATTAACCCCTTAGTTCAAAAAACGGATCAAAAAAACGACATAGACGTTTTTTAACAGTCACAGCAAACTGCCACAGCTCTACTGTGGCTCCTACCTAACAATTTTAGGCTCTTTAGAGATGTCCTGTAGCATTCAGGGAACTTCTGAGGAAAACTGGATGTCTCAGTCTGTAATTTTAACTGCGCAAAAAAGCGCTAAAATAGGCCCCTCCCACTCATATTACAACAGTGAAAAGCCTCAGGAAACTGTTTCTAGGCAAAAATAAAGCCAGCCATGGGGAAAAAATTAGGCCCCAATAAAGTTTTATCACCAAGCATATATAAAAAACAATTATACATGCCAGCAAACGTTTTATATAGCATATCTATAAGGGTATTACCCCTGAGAGTAAGCATGATACCAGTCGTTATTAAATCACTGTATTCAGGCAGCATTTTCTAGCATTTCCAATCCTAGAAAAAATTATAACTGCACATACCTCATAGCAGAGTAAACTGCATGCCATTCTCCCTCTGAAGTTACCTCTCTCCTCAGACATATGTGAGAACAGCAATGGATCTTAGTTACAACCTGCTAAGATCATAGAAAACTCAGGCAGATTCTTCTTCTATCTCTGCCTGAGATAAAATAGCACAACTCCGGTACTATTTAAAATAACAAACTTTTGATTGAAGTAAATAAACTAACTATTTTTCACCACTCCCTCTTACTACCTCCATGCGCGTTGAGAGTTGCAAGAGAATGACTGGCTATGACAGTTAGGGGAGGAGCTATATTACAGCTCTGCTGTGGGTGTCCTCTTGCAACTTCCTGTTGGGAATGAGAATATCCCACAAGTAATGGATGATCCGTGGACTGGATACACCTTACAAGAGAAAATACCCTGTTTTGGTTAAACTGCTTCTTTGTGTCTAAATTGAACTAAGTGGTCATTTAAATATTGGGGTTCGTTTCTGAAATATGATGTATAATTATAATGCATCTGTATACCAATTACCTTGACCAGTATTTTTTTTTTTTTAAAGTAGCAACTCTAATTGCTTCATAAGATTTGATTTTAAAGTCTAGTAACTTTAAACTGAAAAAAATGTTAGTATACAAAACTAATATTTTTAAAGCTATCATTTTATTAACATTTGCATTGATTTGCATTCCAGGGATATACCCCTTAACAGTTTCTTGACTACTGTTCAGGAAGCTCCAGCAGTCTCGGCTGTTAAGTTAAAGCCAAGAGCTGGAGTTCCTGAAATCCAGGCATCTGCCCGCATATGGAACAGAAGCGCGATTGGTGCTCCGGTTTCAAATAAGGGCAGATGCCAGATTGTTACAGACAGTGATACTGTGTGTGTCACTGTCTGCAACGATCTTGTGCTGGTGCCGGCGGGAGGCAATCTGGGAGGCAGGTCCCTTGGTCCAGCAGCGGAGGGGGGAGGCAGGAAGGTGGCGGCAGAAGTGGGAGGGCCCTATAGAACACTAAAGAAAAAAATTAATTAAAAAAAACATTTTACCTAAGATGGCAGACAAGAGTTAGAGGAGGGAGGGTTAGAGAGCTGTTTGGGAGGAATCAGGGTGGTTCAAGGGTAAGGGGGGATCCCACATTGCAGCTGATATAGAAATATATAAAAATATTTATGTAAAAAAATGCCTGCCAGTACATAAAATGGGGGTGACCATTGGGGTGGGGGGGTGGGAAGTGTCAGGTGGGAGGGTAATCTCTACACTAAAGCTAACATTAACCTTGCAAGCTACAGATGAACCCCTTCACTGTCTGAAATAATAGAAGTGTGGTGCGCAGCTGCAATTAGTGGCCTTCTAATCACCAAAAAGCAATGGCAAAGCCATATATGTCTGCTATTTCTGAACAAAGGAGATCCCAGAGAAGCTTTTACAACCATTTGTGCCATGATCACACAAGCAGTATGTAAATAATTTCAATGTGAAACCCAAAGTTTGTTAAAAAATTAATTTATTTTTTTTGATCGCATTTGGAGGTGAAATGGTGTCATAAAATATACCAAAATGGGCCTAGATCAGATATCTGGTTAATTTAAAAAATGGCCCCCAATTGCCTCCAAAATAAAGTATAGTGTACCTTAATGAAATAAAAAATTAGTAGAATCTTTATTTTTATTAAAAATAACTGCTCAAGGCTGTTTTTAGGGTTTAAAGTGTGCTGGTGAGGGATGTTAAAAAAATAAAACGGCACTGAAAAGTGCCTTTACATTGCGGTCTATGGGGACTGTGTAATTACTATAAATATATATGTATATGCTTATATACATATATATTCATGTGTTAATATGTGTATAAACATATAAACACACACGTGTGTGTGTATATATAAATATATATAAATTTCATATACATGTTTATTTAAATCTGCTGCCCATCACCACGCAACTTATCCCCTTTACTGAACTAGGTACTCTGCTGTATCTCACTGCATGAGAACGAGGCTCTGTGCTGGTATTACGAGTGAAGTGCAAATATCACACTTGCGAAAGTGCAATTTTGCGCTCCACTTCTAATCTGGCACTTTATATGGAATTACAATTTGAGTTTTATATTTTGTTTTTCAATTTAGAAATAACCAACTGCTCATATTGGCAATGAATTTAGGAGCCGTAGTGAGTAATAGAGCACAGGACCTAATCGCTTTATGTACAACTTTTCTTTTCTTTTATAGTCTTAGGCTTTATATTTCAGCCCAAAATACTAGTACAGAAAACAGTAATCAGTTTAGGAGAATAATTACTCTGTTTAAATGGGACAGTCAACATTCCTCAGCCATTACGTACGCTAATTACAATATGATTCATAAGACTAAAAAAAAAATCATACTTTAGGGTTAAACCCAATTCAAAGAGACCTTAATGTAAAGGAATATATAATGCATATTAAAACGCAACAATAAAGCATGGCATTTTTTGTTTGCATACAAAAATATGTTAAATCTGTTTAAATGATTTTTGGAACCAACAGGGAATACATGTTGCATACATATGAATAAAATGTTGATTGGCTCTTAAAGGGACAGGAAACTCCAACATTTTCTTTTGTGATTTGGATAGAACATACAATTTTAAACAACTTTCCAATTTACTTCTATTATCAAATTTGCTTAATTATCTTATTATCCTTTGCTGAAGGAACAGCATTGCACTACCGGCAGCTAGCTAAACTTCTCTCGTTAGCCAATCACATGAGACAAATGTGTGCAGGCACCAATCACCAGCTAGCTCCCACTAATGTAAGGTATGTGTCTATTCTTTTTCAACAAGGGATACCAAGAGAACGAAATACATTTGAAAATAGAAGTGAATTTAAAAGTGTCTTAAAACTACATGCTCTATCGGAATCATGCAAGTTTAATTTTGACGTTCCTATTCCTTTATATAGCTGCCACAGCTCTATGGGTGGACAAGGGCTTGTTCTCATGAGCAAGAAAAAAGAATTTGTTTTATACAGGACATGAATGTCCATTTAAAAACTCTAGCAATTCTGGACTGACATTTAAAAGACTTTTCAGCTGAGTTGCATTTCATTGGTAATAAAGCCTAGGCTAGGTTTCAAACAACTTAAAAGCCATTTTAAACTTTGCAAATACAATTGAAACTGACTTGTAAATTAACTTAGTAGCCAGTGTTACAGCTGGAAAGTATACAGAACAGCTCCAAAAGTTAATTTAATAGGTTTTTAATTTTAATGTAAAATTATAACATTTTAATGTAATATTAATATATTTTAAATGCAATAGTATTGTATTCGAATTTAGCACAAGTATTTAATTGTTCTCTCTGTCCAAACCAACTTAATAACAAATGACAACTGCTTTTTTAAAATGGTGTTACAAATGTAGCTTGTTATAGTTGTATTTTTGATTGTTAAAGGGACATGAACCCCAAAATTTGTATTTTATGATTCAGATAGATCATACAATTTCAATTAACATTCTTATTTACTTTTATTATCAAATGTTCTTCGTTCTCTTGGTATCTTTTTTTTTTTTTTTTTAAAGCAGTGACATAAGCCCAGGAGCATGCAGTTTAATATCCCTTTAAAGTGTACAAATTGATGGAAGAACAGCATGCAACTTGATATTAGCAATTTATGGTATAAAGCTGTTTGTAAGTTGGGGCTTTGTGGATAGCCAGTGTGCTATACTTGCATTAGCAAGAGAACTGCTTTTCTAACCAATGCTGACTTGAACTGGCTTTTCTGTAAGTTGGCAATTTCTCCAGTCTTTAAATATGTTAGTTTCAAGTTGGACTAATGTAGTTTTAGTTTTGTGAATATATCGAAAAATCAAAATATCTTATTTAACATGTGATAAAGATCTGTCCTTGTAAAAGTTTTAGTCCATTTACTTTGAACTAATCTGAGCTTTACGCAAAGAATATGTTTAACCTTATGTGTACTTATACTTTCTTACGTCACCTAATTAAGGCTAACATTTACTTACAAGTTGTTGTATAACTCGCTCCACCAAAGTTGAAAAACTGATGTCTTCACTTTCTCTGTTGTCATAGACATATTTTATTAATTTTGGGATGACTTCAGTATCTGTTTCTGACTCAAACTCATATCCTTTGATTTCCTGGAAAGTGCAACCAAAATTAATATAGATTTAATTTTTAAAACATGGTCTTAAGTAACAATTAAAACAAATCAAAAGCATTTTGCTAATACATTTAATTGCAATTATATTGTTTAAATACAGGTGGCCCTCGTTTTACAACGGTTCAATTTACACCGTTTCAGAATAACAACCTTTTTTTCCAGTCATGTGACTGCTATTGAAAAGCATTGAGAAGCAGTGCATTATTAAAATAGCCAGTAGGTGGAGCTGTCCGCTTGTGTTGCAGCAAAGCCAAGCAAGCTGAAATTAATCAGTTTAACCAGACCTGAGCTATCGAGCAGATTTCAAAGGAACAAGATCTTCCTGTCTATAAATCAGTCCAGATTGGAATGCATAGAAAGAACTGTTTGCAGAAAAATGCAAGTGAAGTCTGTGTTGTGTGATTATTTTATTAGGTTTATAATGCTGTTTAGCAAATGTTGTTCATTTAACTTAGTTTAATTATATATTCTGTGTTGTGTGATTATTTTATTAGGTTTATAATGCTATATTCTGTGTTGTGTGATTATTTTATTAGGTTTATAATGATGTTTAGCATTTAAAGTCTTCATTTCAAAGCTTTAAAAATAATGTATTAGGTGTTACTTATGACAATTTTGAGAGGGGCCTGGAACCTATCTCCCTCACTTCCCATTGACTTACATTATAAACTGGGTTTCAATTTACAACGGTTTCGATTTACAACCATTCCTTCTGGAACCTAACCCCGGCATAAACTGAGGGCTACCTGTACAAATACATTTAGCTGTGTAATAGTTTGCTTTGTAAATTATTAATGTACGGGATGTATTTTTTTCTAAAGTCTGCTAAACCTTTATTTATGTAAACTCTGAAATTAACATGGGAGAGCCATCTTAGAGCATTACAAGCGTCTCATTAGTACTAGGGATCACGTGTTTTGTCAATCAAGCTTGTGCGCAGAACTTATGCACCAATCAGAGGCTTCATATGCTCCCAGTAAAGCACCATGGCAGGAAAACAGTGCCAATCTTGACCTATAAAAAAAGACTAATAAAACTATTCACTAAAGTATTTATCTGGGGCTATAGAGCAATCCTATATATTTTAATTTACGGTGATGTTTTTATTTTAATATGAAGTTGATTGAGATCTTAATCTTTTTCAGAAGCCATATTTCTTACTGTGGTGCAAATACATTTTTAAGAGCTCTCTCAGTTTATACAGCATGATTGTTTGTGGTTGCAAAATCAAAATCCCACATAATTGTCAACCTTTTCACTATAAATATTGACTTGTATATTCCATTAATAAACTTGTTTTAAAAATTGTACTAATATGATATTTTTCAATATCCCAAAATGCATAAATATTCTTAAAAAGCTGTAATATTTTTCCATTATAATGTAAATGTATCTGGTAAATACATGATGATAATCACTGTATTGATTTACACATACTGATTTTAGGCTCCTATTTTGAGGCGATGAAGTTATATCTGTGACATTGGCTGAGATGGGTGCTTTAAAATACATGGTTCTGCCACCTGCTTAGCTCTAATGATGAAGCTGGTTGTAGGCTCTTAGGAAATATGAGCTCATTTGACAAATGTCAAATGAGTAAAGAGTTTGTTCGTAAAGGGGGTAATTCAACTGTGCCACAACCTGCAGACAACATCTGTAGAATTATTAGTGATTAAAAGCCATTAGATAGCAAGTACACCAATAAGAAAATCAAAATTCCATATACTTTAACCATCTGGTCCAATCAGTAGCATTATTATTACAGTGGGGCCTGATGAGGCTTGGGCTCTAAGATGAGGCTTGGGCTCTAACTGCATCATGTCTAGCCCCTCTGTGTGCCCCCCCCCCCCCCATGCAAAACAGGGCTCACAGTGGATTTAAAGTATATGGGTTTGCCTTTACAAGATGGCTGCCACAGTGTTGTTGAACATAAAAAACTTGAACCAGGTTTGTATAGGAACGCAGTGCACGTGCATGTTCTCAGGGGGAAGGATGACTCACAGTAACATAGATGTACTTCCATTTGTTCTTATGTGGCTGAATAGCATCTACTAAAATGGGGGTCCTGCTACAGCCTTTGCCCTGCGGCCCAGGGAGGTCTAGTTACCCTCCTGGGCAATAGTAAATTGTTCTTGCAACATTATGATTTTAGATGGTTTAGTAGCAATAGCGTACCAATAACAACATAATTACATATATTATTCTAGATTCACCTTTATTACCAGTCTGCCATCATAACCATAATTCTACACACAGGCAAACGTATAACATCTTTATCAGCATTCAGTAGTAAAACCAGTGTTTATAGAGAATTAAGTAATTGTGCCACTCTGAGACAATACTATTAGTAGGTCTGTTATGTTTTTTTATTTTACAAAAAATCTATTTGCCTTTTCTCCTTTTTCTTTTACTTTCCCTTTAATATGAAATATAATCACCTAAATACAATAGGACTAGAGCTTGTTCTTCAATGGAAAAAACAAACAAACTATCTTCAATTTTTATATATTCAATCATTTACAATCAAGAAAACATGTGAATTTGCTTGTTACAATGACACAAAATTAATTTTCATGTAATATATTTAAAAGTGTGTCCTTCTCCACCAGTAAAGCAGAGGCCTCTGTCCTTATCAGGCAAGCACAATTCTTTTGTATTTTTTGTTAAAATCTAAAGGGCCATGATACCCAAATATTGAAACACTTGAAAGTGATGCAGCACAGCTGCAAAAGGCTGACTAGCAAATATCACCTGAACATCTCTATGTTCAGGTGATAGCCCATTGTAAAGGACTTTAAGCAGGAAATCAGTATGTCTGTCCCGGGACAGGCAAGGGAGTGAGCCTCATGCACACTCATCTTATTTCCCTATTCAGTTTACGGATGTTTACTATGAAATATCATGAGAGTTAAGTGAAATCTCATGAGATCACAGTAAAAGAGTTCATGACCTCAGCACTGTTGATGCTGATTGGCTGCTGTTCATTTCTTCCTTATTTTTTTTTTATGTGCAGCTAGACAGCAGCTGAAGTATAATGTTTTACACAGGGCTTATTCTGGTGAGCTAACGGCTAGATTTAGAGTTTGGCGTTAGCCGTCAAAACCAGCGTTAGAGGCTCCTAACACTGGTTTTGGGCTACCGCTGGTATTTAGAGTCAGTCAGGAAAGGGTCTAACGCTCACTTTCCAGCCGCAACTTTTCCATACCGCAGATCCCCCTACGCCATTTGCGTATCCTATCTTTTCAATGGGATCTTTCTAACGCCGGTATTTAGAGTCTTGGCTGAAGTGAGTGTTAGAAATCTAACGACAAAACTCCAGCTGCAGAAAAAAGTCAGGAGTTAAGAGCTTTATGGGCAAACGCCGGTTCATAAAGCTCTTAACTACTGTGCTCTAAAGTACACTAACACCCATAAACTACCTATGTACCCCTAAACCGAGGTCCCCCCAAATCGCCGCCACTCTATTAAATTTTTTTAACCCCTAATCTGCCGACCGCACACCGCCGCCACCTACGTTATCCCTATGTACCCCTAATCTGCTGCCCCTAACACTGCCGACCCCTATATTATATTTATTAACCCCTAATCTGCCGCCCCCAACGTCGCCTCCACCTACCTACAATTATTAACCCATAATCTGCCGACCGGACCTCACCGCTACTATAATAAAGTTATTAACCCCTAATCCGCCTCACTCCCGCCTCAATAACCCTATAATAAATAGTATTAACCCCTAATCTGCCCTCCCTAACATCGCCGACACTTAATTTCAAGTATTAACCCCTAATATGCCGACCGGACCTCGCCGCTACTCTAATAAATGTATTAACTCCTAAAGCTAAGTCTAACCCTAACACTAACACCCCCCTAAGTTAAATATAATTTAAATCTAACTAAATAAATTAACTCTTATTAAATAAATTATTCCTATTTAAAGCTAAATACTTACCTGTAAAATAAACCCTAATATAGCTACAATATAAATTATAATTATATTGTAGCTATTTTAGGATTTATATTTATTTTACAGGCAACTTTGTATTTATTTTAACCAGGTACAATAGCTATTAAATAGTTATTAACTATTTAATAGTTACCTAGTTAAAATAATTACAAAATTACCTGTAAAATAAATCCTAACCTAAGTTACAATTAAACCTAACACTACACTATCAATAAATTAATTAAATACAATACCTACAAATAAATACAATTTAATAAACTAACTAAAGTACAAAAAATAAAAAAATATTTACAAACATTAGAAAAATATTACAACAATTTTAAACTAATTACACCTACTCTAAGCCCCCTAATAAAATAAAGCCCCCCAAAATAAAAAAATGCCCTACCCTATTCTAAAATTAAAATAGAAAAGCTCTTTTACCTTACCAGCCCTTAAAAGGGCCTTTTGCGGGGCATGCCCCAAAGAATTCAGCTCTTTTGCCTGGAAAAAAAAACATACAATACCCCCCCACCAACATTACAACCCACCACCCACATACCCCTAATCTAACCCAACCCCCCCTTAAATAAACCTAACACTAAGCCCCTGAAGATCATCCAACCTTGAGTTGTCTTCAGCCAGCTGACCACCAAAGGAACCGAAGAGGAGATCCGGAGCGGCAGAAGTGATCCTCCAAGGGGCGCTGAAGAAGTCTTACATCCGATGAAGTCATCATCCAGGCGGCGCTGAAGAAATCTTCCATCCGGGCAATGTCATCTTCCAAGCGGCGCTGAAGAAGTCTTCCATCCGGGCGATGTCATCTTCCAAGCGGGGTCTTCAATCTTCTTCTTCAGGATCCATCTTCATTCCGCCGACGCGGAACATCCTTCTTCCCCGACGGACTACCGACGAATGAAGGCTCCTTTAAGGGACGTCATCCAAGATGGCGTCCCTCGAATTCCGATTGGCTGATAGGATTCTATCAGCCAATCGGAATTAAGGTAGGAAAAATCTGATTGGCTGATTGAATCAGCCAATCAGATTGAAGTTCAATCCGATTGGCTGATCCAATCAGCCAATCAGATTGAGCTCGCATTCTATTGGCTGATCGAAACAGCCAATAGAATGCGAGCTCAATCTGATTGGCTGATTGGATCACTTCTGCCGCTCCGGATCTCCTCTTCGGTTCCATCGGTGGGTCGGCTGGCTGAAGACAACTCAAGGTAGGATGATCTTCAGGGGGGTAGTGTTAGGTTTTTTTAAGGGGGGTTTGGGTTTGATTAGGGGTATGTGGGTGGTGGGTTTTAATGTTGTGGGGGGGGTTGTATTTTTCTTTTACAGGCAAAAGAGCAGTTTTCTTTGGGGCATGCCCCGCAAAAGGCCCTTTTAAGGGCTGATAAGGTAAAAGAGCTTTGAACTTTTTTAATTTAGAATAGGGTAGGGCATTTTTTTTATTTTGGGGGGCTTTGATTAGGTGTAATTAGCTTAAAATTGTTGTAATATTTTTAAAATGTTTGTAACTTATTTTTTTTATTTTTTGTAACTTAGCTTTTTTTATTTTTTGTACTTTAGTTAGTTTATGTAATTATATTTAATTGTAGTTAATTTATTTAATTAATTTAATGATAGTGTAGTGTTAGGTTTAATTGTAACTTAGGTTAGGATTTATTTTACAGGTAATTTTGTATTTCTTTTAGCTAGGTAGTTATTAAATAGTTAATAACTATTTAATAACTATTCTAACTAGCTAAAATAAATACCAAGTTACTGGTAAAATAAATATAAATCCTAAAATAGCTACAATGTAATTATTAATTACATTGTAGCTATCTTAGGGTTTATTTTACAGGTAAGTATTTAGTTTTAAATTTATTAAAGTATAGTGTAGTGTTAGGTGTAATTGTAACTTAGGTTAGTTTTTATTTTACAGGTAAATTTATCTTTATTTTAGCTAGGTAGCTATTAAATAGTTAATAACTATTTAATAGCTATTGTACCTAGTTAAAATAAATTGAAAGTTGCCTGTAAAATAAAAATAAATCCTAAAATAGCTACAATATAATTATTATTTATATTGTAGCTATATTAGGGTTTATTTTACAGGTAAGTATTTAGCTTTAAATAGGAATAATTTATTTAATAAGAGTTAATTTATTTCGTTAGATTTAAATTATATTTAACTTAGGGGGGTGTTAGGGTTAGACTTAGCTTTAGGGGTTAATAAATTTATTAGAGTAGCAGTGAGGTCCGGTCGGCATATTAGGGGTTAATACTTGAAGTTAGGTGTCGGCGATGTTAGGGAGGGCAGATTAGGGGTTAATACTATTTATTATAGGGTTATTGAGGCGGGAGTGAGGCGGATTAGGGGTTAATACATTTATTATAGTAGCGGTGAGGTCCGGTCGGCAGATTAGGGGTTAATAAGTGTAGGTAGGTGGAGGCAACGTTGGGGGCGGCAGATTAGGGGTTAAATAAATATAATATAGGGGTCGGCGGTGTTAGGGGCAGCAGATTAGGGGTTCATAGGGATAACGTAGGTTGCGGCGGTGTACGGAGCGGCAGATTAGGGGTTAAAAAAATATGCAGGGGTCAGCGATAGCGGGGGCAGCAGATTAGGGGTTAATAAGTGTAAGGTTAGGGGTGTTTAGACTCGGGGTACATGTTAGAGTGTTAGGTGCAGACTTAGAAACTGTTTCCCCATAGGAAACAATGGGGCTGCGTTAGGAGCTGAACGCTGCTTTTTTGCAGGTGTTAGGTTTTTTTTCAGCTCAAACGGCCCCATTGTTTTCTATGGGGGAATCGTGCACGAGCACGTTTTTTAAGCTGGCCGCGTCCGTAAGCACCGCTGGTATTGAGAGTTGCAGTGGCGGTAAATATGCTATACGCTCCCTTTTTGGAGCCTAATGCAGCCCTTCTGTGAACTCTAAATACCAGCGGTATTTAAAAGGTGCGGGGAAAAAAAAGCCAGCGTTAGCTACGCGGGTCGTTACCGACAAAACTCTAAATCTAGCCGTAAGGAAATTGATGGAAAAAAGATGTGTGTAAATGCTACTCTTTTATTTGCATGATAGAAAAATGTTTACGTAAAATGTCTCTTTAAGTCACGTTATTATTCTGTTTATTTTCAATTCATACCAATTGAGAATACTCTATACTTAAAGTTATCTTTCCAGATTTCTTCCAAAATATTTAAAATGCTCAAATTGTGTTAAAATTTAAGTATTTATTTATAAAATATTTTACCAGGAAAGATACGTTGAGATTTCACTCATTTTCAAGTATGTCCTGGGTACACAAAACATTGCATTGATACAATGGGTACAATAAATTACAAAAACAATAATAATACACAATATATGCACAAAAATTTAACATAGAACAGGTAGGAAATGTCAACCATGACAGGTGCATTCTGTTTTGAGATATGTAGAGAGGGATCTCTTAAAGGATATTAGGCATGGGGAAGGTTTGAAAGTGTGCGGGAGGTCGTTCCATAATGCTCTGTAGGAAAAGGAGGTTCGAGCTACTTTCTTTTTGTATTGAGGCAAGCTAAATAATGTGCTTGTACTGGATCGGAGGTTATAGGAGGTGGGAATAACTGGTGAGAGCATTCTGCTCAGATAGGGTGGGAGCTTCCCAGAAAAGCTTTTAAACACAAGGCAGGACAGATGGAGGATGCGTCTGGATTCCAGCGACAGTAAGTTTAGTTCTTTTAGCATATCAAAATGGTGGGTCCTGTAGTTACATTCACCTAGATTATGAGTTTTGCGGTAACAGGGGTGCGGTGCTAACGCGCAGTTTTGTCTCACTGCTCACCTACAAACAACTCTGGTATTGCAGGTTTTTTTAAACCCGGCGTTAGCCGCAAAAAAGTGAGCGTAGAGCAAAATTTAGCTCCACATCTCACCTCAATACCAGCGCTGCTTACGGTAGCGGTGAGCTGGCAAAATGTGCTCATGCACGATTTCCCCATAGGAATGAATGGGGCAGATTCGGCTGAAAAAAAGTCTAACACCTGCAAAAAAGCAGCGTTCAGCTCCTAAGGCAGCCCCATTGATTCCTATGGGGAAATAAAAGTTATGTCTACACCTAACACCCTAGCATGAACCCCGAGTCTAAACACCCCTAATATTACACTTATTAACCCATAATCTGCAGCCCCCGACATCGCCGACACCTGCATAATATTATTAACCCCTAATCTGCCGCTCCGGACACTGACGCCACCTACATTATACTTATGAACCCCTAATCTGATGCCCCCAACATCGCCGAACCCTACATTATATTTATTAACCCCTAATCTGCTGCCCACAACATCGCCGCTGCTATAATAAATATATTAACCCCTAAACCTAAGTCTAACCCTATCCCTAGCACCCCCCTAACTTAAATATAATTTTAAATAATCTAAATAAAATTACTACAATTAACTAAATAATTTCTATTTAAAACTAAATACTTACATATAAAATAAACCCTAAGATAGCTACAATATAATAGTTACATTGTAGCTAGCTTAGGGTTTATTTTTATTTTACAGGCAACTTTGTATTTATTTTAACTAGGTACAATAGTTATTAAATAGTTATTAACTATTTAATAACTTCCTAGTTAAAATAAAAACAAATTTACCTGTAAAATAAAACCTAACCTAAGGTACAATTACACCTAACACTACACCATCATTAAATAAATTAGCTAAATGAACTACAATTAATTACAATTAAATAAAATAAAATAAACTAAAGTACGAAAATCCCCCCTACTAAATTACAGAAAATAATAAAATAATTACACCTAATCTAATCCCCCATATAAAATAAAAAAGCCCCTAAAAATAAAAAAAAAAATCCCTACCCTATACTAAATGACAAATAGCCCTTAAAAGGGCCTTTTGCGGGGCATTGCCCCAAAGTAATCAGCTCTTTTACCTGTAAAAGCAATACAATACCCCCCCCAACATTAAAACCCACCACCCACACACCCAACTCTACTCTAAAACCCACCCAATCCCCCCTTAATAAAACCTAACACTAACCCCTTGAAGATCAACCTACCTTGAGACGTCTTCACCCAACCGGGCAGAAGGGGTCCTCCAGATGATCCAAAGTCTTCATCCTATCTGGGCAGAAGAGGTCCTCCAGACGGGCAGAAGTCTTCATCCAGGCGGCATCTTCTATCTTCATCCATCCAGAGCGGAGAGGGTCCATCTTCAAGACATCTGACGCAGAGCATCCTCTTCTTTCCGAAGACTAACACTAAATAACGGTACCTTTAAGTGTCGTCATCCAAGATGGTGTCCCTTCAATTCCTATTGGCTGATAGAATTCTATCAGCCAATCGGAATTAAAGTAGAAAAAATCCTATTGGCTGATCCAATCAGCCAATAGGATTGAGCTTGCATTCTATTGGCTGTTCCAATCAGCCAATAGAATGCACGCTCAATCCTATTGGCTGATTGGATCAGCCAATAGGATTTTTTCTACCTTAATTCTGATTGGCTGATAGAATTCTATCAGCCAATCGGAATTGAAGGGACGCCATCTTGGATGACGTCACTTAAAGGTACCGTCATTTAGTGTTAGTCATCGGAAAGAAGAGGATACTTCACATCGGATGTCTTGAAGATGGACCCGCTCTGCTCCGGATGGATGAAGATAGAAGATGCTGCCTGGATGAAGACTTCTGCCCATCTGGAGGACCTCTTCTGCCCGGATAGGATAAAAACTTCGGACCGTCTGGAGGACCACTTCTGCCCGGTTGGGTGAAGACATCTCAAGGTAGGGTGATCTTCAAGGGGTTAGTGTTAGGTTTTATTAAGGGGGGATTGGGTGGGTTTTAGAGTAGGGTTGGTTGTGTGGGAGGTGGGTATTAATGTTGGGGGGGTATTGTATTTTTATTTTACAGGTAAAGGAGCTGATTACTTTGGGGCAATGCCCCGCAAAAGGCCCTTTTAAGGGCTATTTATAATTTAGTATAGGGTAGGTTTTTTTATATTGGGGGGCTTTTTTATTTTATTAGGGGGGATTAGATTAGTAATTAGTTTAAAAAACTTGTAATTATTTTATTATTTTCTGTAATTTAGTGGTTTTTTTCGTACTTTAGTTTATTTAATTTAATTGTAATTAATTGTAGTTAATTTAGTTAATTTATTTAATGATAGTTTAGTGTTAGGTGTAATTGTAACTTAGGTTAGGTTTTATTTCACAGGTATATTTGTATTTATTTGAACTAGAAAGTTATTAAGTAGTTAATAACTATTGTACCTAGTTAAAATGAATACAAAGTTGCCTGTAAAATAAATATAAACCCTAAGCTAGATACAAATGTAACTATTAGTTATATTGTAGCTATCTTAGGGTTTATTTTATAGGTAAGTATTTAGTTTTAAATAGGAATAATTTAGTTAATTGTAGATATTTTATTTAGATTATTTTAAATTATATTTAAGTTAGGGGGTGTTAGGGTTAGACAGGTTTAGGGGTTAATAACTTTAATATAGTTGCGGCGACATTGGGGGCGGCAGATTAGGGGTTAATAAATGTAGGTAGGTGTCGGCGATGTTAGGGACAGCAAATTAGGGGTTAATAAAATTTAACTAATGTTTGCGATGCAGGAGTGCGGCGGTTTAGGGGTTAATATATTTATTGAAGTGGCGGCGATGTCTGGTCGGCAGATTAGGGTTAAAAAATGTATTTAAGTGTTTGCGATGTGGGGGGGGGGAGCCTCGGTTTAGGGTTTAATAGGTAGTTTATGGGTGTTAGTGTACTTTTTATCACTTTAGTTAAGAGTTTTATGTTACGGCGTTAGCCCATAAAACTCTTAACTACTGACTTTTAAATCCAGTAGGAGTCTTGAAAGGAGAGGGTGTACCGCTCACTTTTTCCAAGACTCGTAATACCGGCGTTATGCAAGTCCTATTGAAAAGATAGGATACGCAATTTACGTAAGTGGATTTGCGGTATGCTCGAGTTGCGGAAAAAAAGTGAGCGGTACACCTGTACCTGCCAGACTCGTAATACCAGTGGGCGTTAAAAAGCAGCGTTGGGACTTCTCAACGCTGCTTTTTAAGGCTAACGCAAGACTCGTAATCTAGCCGATTGTAAGTAAGAGGTATAGCAGGTGCCCTAAACTACTGGCTCATTTGCACAACGTGACTCTCTGTAGCTCCTGCTCCTTTTATGCATTTTTAGTAGTTGATGACAAACTTAAACAACGATATAAGACAAAAAAGGTATACAAAAGAAGAGAAAAATAATTATAATCATACATTGTAATATTTACTACAATTACTTAATAATTATAATTTCTTTCCCCTGTGCCCAATATAAAATACAAATAATATAAAACTAAACAGAAGAAACTTACCAGAAATTTTCTCAAATCCTTATAATTTGTAATGATTCCATTATGAATAACCACAAATTCTGTAAGATAAAATATAGAACCAACGTATGAACAGTAATACATTTTATTACTCTCCCTTTCCTACTTCTCTCATTATTCATTATAGGATTTCATGATTACCAAGATCTAAGTACTAAATAACCCATCTAGCCAGACTATAAAATGCTACCAAAATAAAAAAAACAAACCTCTAAAAATAAAGAAGATGAAATTGTGAATGTTATATTTTCTACAGCAAATATGACACATTGAAGCCCTTGATACCTGTCATCTTGTTAAATATGTATTTTTTATGTATTTTATTATTAAACAAAGATGTTGCAGTTTTCTCTTGCAGGGTTAAATCCCTTTAATTTGCTTTGGTAAACAAACCCCCCAATCTCCTGTCTGAAACATTTCAAAAAGTTAAACAGCTTTAATAAACTATAGAACCCACATACTATAAACAATCGTATATATCATAGTTGATCTTACCATTATTTTCATCAGAGCGTTGCGGATGGCTATTAACAGCATTAGGTACTCCATGTGTTGCCCAACGTGTGTGCGCAATGCCAAAATGTGTTTTGAATTCTTCCTTTAAATCCAGTCCGTCTTGTTCTGTAAAGCAAATTTAGCTTGTTCATTACATGTATACAAATCATTGAAAAGCTTCATCACTGATGGTTAGTAATGCAGTTAATTTTGCTCATGATTTATTTTTACAACCTACAATGTTACAGGCAATAGCATGGGCACATATGGCTACAATTATACAAATGAATAGTAGGTAATGGGTACAGTTGCATGTCTAATTCAGATTTATATGCAAGATCCTGCTTTGTACTAAGACACAATTGGGTGTTGAAAGAATGTTGTACACAGAGCTAATGAATAGTTGTACAAAAAAAAAAAAAGACATAAAAGAAAAGTTTTTTTGTACAATATTTAAAACATGAAACTGTTTTAAAATAGCTTTTCTATATTACATATGGAGTGTGGGGATTTGACATGTCAGTGTGCATCACATCTGCAATAATGTATAGCAGGTTTCACCAACCTAACTCCCAGGAGGTACAAAACAGCCCCCCAATTAACTGCATGTGTTCACCCAATTGTCCAAGCAGAACACAGTATGTGTGTAAATCAGGGATGCATTTTTGAGTACTTAGTTCTATAATATAATGTTTCCCATGAAGTAGCAATAGTGTGCTGATGGAAAAGTAGCAGATTGAAATTTTGTGAGAATGTCCTTTATTTATGTATCTAAGTCTTAACCTGAGAATAATTAATGGGTGTTAAATATGCTTGCAACATCCATACTGAGAACAAAGCACATAAATGTTGGGGTGAAAAGACTACAGTCCAACTTTATTCACACTTCTCAACATTACAAATATTATTCATTAATACATAAATAAAGTGCAAAATGTTTCCCCAAGCAAAATAAAAATTACGTGGGATAAGTCCTTGGTTCACCAAAAACACCTTGAGCTGAATCCATCCAGGCAATGATAAAGAGTATCCAAAACTTGTAGTCTTTGTGCATCTTTTTTTGCCACCACCAATTCACAACTAACTGTAACTATAAACATACTGACACAATTTGCCAAAACTGGACAATTCATATAAGGGGCAGGGCAAGCATTGGTACCCCAATAATATTGTGAAATAAAAATGCTACTTCTATATAAAGAACATTTCTCCTTTATTTTTTTAAATTTGTAAAAGTTTACTTTTTGTTTAAATCAAATATTAGAAAACACATCAATAGTGAAATAAGCTGGTGCAGAAGAGTTTCTCCTTTCAGGGCCCTACAATACCAACACAAACATCACAATAGCAAACCTTCCTCTTCAGCTTGCCAATCAACAACTTCCTCTAACAACCTCCCTTATCCCTCGCACACCCCATCATCACGAGGGTCAGAAAGCCCTTCTTTATTTCACAACCTTCCTCCAGCTCTCTCTGCAATAACACAAGTACATTATTCTACCAAGTTATCATCAGTTATTGACACCTGTGAAACCCCCCAAAAAATCATATATATCCAGCTAAAACATTACTCTTTTTAACAGTTTATATAAAAGCTTAGTATTTATATTTTGTTTTGACAAGTAGTGTTTCTAAAATTTGCTCAGAAGCCCTCCATAGTGGAAAAAACTAATGTTTACATTAAAAAGTTGGTCAACACAAATATAATAAAAATACAAATAACACATACGGCCTATATGTGACTGCATCATAAACTTTGTTAAATGATAACAACACCAAAAGTCCATAAAGAATTAAATAACTATTGTGGCAAAGTTTACAACTAAAATGGAATTTCATTGTTAGTTTAAATATTGTCAACCTTACAATATTCGTCTACATAGTGGAAATAACAGAATAAATAATTTATAACTCAATCCCAAAAGCTTTATACTTACTATTAAGTTCTTCATTCAGAGCCTTCACTTTTCCCTTTTTCTTGATCAGCTTGATATGTCTTTCTTTGTCTTCATTATTATTTCTATCCAAGGCCACACCTACATGTAAACATGTGAAAAAAACAAAACAATGATATACTATTATGGTTAAAAAGACTAATTAAAGGAATATCTAACAGAATAGATGATTTAATGTGAACGTACAATGGTTAACCAAGGGTTTAAAGAAAGGATTGAGAAATAAATCATTAGGCTTCTTTCTTATATTTAATTTTAAAAGTAATTGTAATAAAACCAATGTGCACTGCAAGTTATTGCATAGGAGGGACAGTCTAATAACTATCACTGGTACAAGGTTGTTAGCCATACAGCTACGACTTGGTAAATGTACCAAACAGAGAAGGTGTATTGACTTCCTATTTTTTAATTTTAATAGAAAAATAAACCTTTTTTGGTAATGTCTAATTCAGTTACTTTATGTATTAAATCATACCCATTTAGGGTTAGATTACAAGTGGTGCGCTATTTAAGGATCCCGCACGAGCGTTAACTGCGCTAGAAGTAAGCTTTTTGTGTGTGTTGGGTTGTGCTTGTATTATGAGTTGAAAGTAAACTATTTTTGCTTGAGTGCTAACCCAACGTTCTTAAGATGCTGAATTTAGGCTATAGTGCGTGCGATAACCAATTCCCCCAATTCCCCCATATAAGTCAATAAAGCAAAGAAAGTGGAAATAAACACCCAACTCGTGCGCAAACCTGATGGCATATTCTCAAGTGCACTAACCCCACATGAAAATATGAATATTTCACATTCCAATGTTCTTCACATAGAAGAATATGCTCTATATTTTTTCATAAATACATATATCTGATGGAATTTTGGTACAATACATACATCAATACCTATATACAGTCATGCTCATAAGTTTACATACCCTGGCAGAATTTATGATTTCTTGGCCATTTTTCAGAGAATATGAATGATAACACAAAAAGTTTTCTTTCATTCATGGTTAGTGTTTGGCTGAAGCCATTTATTATCAATCAACTGTGTTTACTCTTTTTAAATCATAATGACAACAGAAACTATCCAAATGATCCTGATCAAAAGTTTACATACCCTGGTGATTTTGGCCTGATAACATGAACACAAGTTGACACAAAGGGGTTTGAATGGCTATTAAAGGTAACCATCCTCACCTTTGATCTGTTTGCTTGTAATTAGTGTGTGTGCATAAAAGGTCAATGAGTTTCTGGACTCCTGACAGACCCTTGCATCTTTCATCCAGTGCTGCACTGACGTTTCTGGATTCTGAGTCATGGGGAAAGAAAAAGTATTGTCAAAGGATCTGTGGAAAAAGGTAGTTGAACTGTATAAAACAGGAAAGGGATATAAAAAGATATCCAAGGAATTTAGAATGCAATTCGGCAGTGTTCAAACTCTAATCAAGAAGTGGAAAATTAGGCGTTCTGTTTGATAACATACTGCATTCATCTTGCCATCAATTCTGACCAAATTTCCTGTGCCTTTGTAGCTCACACTTCCCCAAAACATCAGTTATCCACCTCCCTGTTTCACAGTAGAAATGGTGTACCTTTCATCATAGGCCTTGTTGACTCCACTCCAAATGTAGCGTTTATGGTTCTGGCCAAAAAGCTGAATTTTGGTCTCATCACTCCAAATGACTTTGTGCCAGGCCCTGTGCTGTTTGGTGTATTGTAAGCGGGATACTTTGTGGCATTTGCGTAGTAATGGCTTTCTTCTGGCGACTCGGCCATGCAGCCCATCTTTCTTCAAGTACTTCCTTATTGTGCATCTTGAAACAGCCACATCACATGTCCTGTATTTCACCTGAAGTTATTTGTGGGTTTGTGTTTGCATCCCAAACAATTTTCCTGGCAGTTGTGGCTGAAATTTTAGTTGGTCTACCTGACGGTGGTTTGGTTTCAACAGAACCCCTCATTTTCCACTTCTTGATTAGAGTTTGAACACTGCTGATTGGCATTCTCAATTCCTTGGATATCTTTTTATATCCCTTTACTGTTTTATACAGTTCAACTACCATTTCCCAGAGATCCTTTGACAATTCTTTTGCTTTCCCCATGACTCAGAATCCAGAAATGTCAGCACTGGATGAAAGATGCAAGGGTCTGTAAGGAGTCCATAAAAACATTGACCTTTTATATACACACACTAATTACAAGAAAACAGATCACAGGTGAGGATGGTTACCTTTAATAGATATTCAAACCCCTTTGTGTCAGCTTGTGTGCATGTTATCAGGCCAAAATCACCAGGGTATGTAAACTTTTGATCAGGGTCATTTGGGTAGTTTCTGTTGTCATTATGATTTAAAAGGAGTAAACACAGTTGATTGATAATAAATGGCATCAGCCAAAGACTAACCATGAGTGAAAGAAAAGTTTTTGTGTTATCATTCATATTCTCTGAAAAATGGCCAAGAAATCATAAATTCTGCCATGGTATGTAAACTTATGAGCACAAATATATATATATATATATATATATATATATATATATATATATATATATATATATATACACACGAAGAGAGAAGCGCTCTACCAGGAACGAACAACAGCTCATCAGCTAGTTCTATGGCGATTTACCACCCGGAAGCAGCCTCTTTTAGACCTGTGTGCTTTTCACAGAGGAAAACTTTCCTGAAGTATATCAGTCTGATCCCACCAAGTAAGGTCAGTCTAGCCCCGAAATACCAGGCAAATCTCCTCTGAACAAGGAACATGACAACCCCAGATGATCGTTTCGGCCTCCTATGGGCCTCGTCAGTGAGGTGCAGCCACATTCCTCTAAGCACACTGGGCAAGGAGTCCACATCTGGATTCCCCCATCACCCATAGGGAGACTTCCCCAGGGTCATATTAATTTGCCAACGAAGAGAGAAGCGCATTACCAGAAATGAACAACAGCTTATCAGCTAGTTCGATGACGATTTACCACCCAGAAGCAGCCTCTTTTAGACCAGTGTGCTTTTCACAGAGGAAAACTTTCCTGAAGTATATCACTCTGATCCCGCCAAGTAAGGTCAGTCCAGCCCCGAAATACCAGGCAATTCTCCTCTGAACAAGGAACATGACAACCCCAGACGATCGTTTCGGCCTCCTATGGGCCTCGTCAGTGAGGTGCAGCCACGTTCCTCTAAGCACACTGGGCAAGGAGTCCACGTCTGGTTTCCCCCATCACCCATAGGGAGACTTCCCCAGGGTCATTTTCATTTGCATATGAAGAGAGAAGCGCTCTACCAGGAACCAACAACAGCTCATCAGCTAGTTCTATGGTGATTTACCACCCGGAAGCAGCCTCTTTTAGACCAGTGTGCTTTTCACAGAGGAAAACTTACCTTAAGTATATCAGTCTGATCCCGCCAAGTAAGGTCAGTCCAGCCCCAAAATACCAGACAATTCTCCTCTGAACAAGGAACATGACAACCCCAGACAATCGTTTCGGCCTCCTATGGGCCTCGTCAGTGAGGTGCAGCGACATTCCTCTAAGCACACTGGGCAAGGAGTCCACGTCTGGTTTCCCCCATCACCCATAGGGAGACTTCTCCAGGGTCATATTAATTTACATACAAAGAGAGAAGCGCTCTACCAGGAATGAACAACAGCTCATCAGCTAGTTCTATAACGATTTACCACCCGGAAGCAGCCTCTTTTAGACCAGTGTGCTTTTCACAGAGGAAAACTTTCCTGAAGTTAATACCGGGTGGTATGACCCTGGGGAAGTCTCCATATGGGTGATGGGGGAAACCAGACGTGGACTCCTTGCCCAGTGTGCTTAGAGGAATGTGGCTGCACCTCATTGACAAGGCCCATATGAGGCCGAAACGATCGTCTGGGGTTGTCATGTTCCTTGTTCAGAGGAGAATTGCCTGGTATTTCGGGGCTGGACTGACCTTAATTGGCGGTATAAGACGGATATACTTCAGGAAAGATTTCCTTTGTGAAAAGCACACTAGTCTAAAAGAGGCTGCTTCCGGGTGGTAAATCGCCATAGAACTAGCTGATGAGCTGTTGTTCGTTCTTGGTAGAGCGCTTCTCTCTTTGTATGCAAATTAATATGACCCTGGGGAGGTCTCCCTGTGGGAAACCAGACATGGACTCCTTGCCCAGTGTATGTATATATATATATATATATATATATATATATATATATATATATATATATATATATAATATGTAGGTGAAATAATATATATGCATAGAATATATTCCCTTATTTGCATATATATATATATATATATATATATATATATATATATATATATATATATAATATAATATATGATATATAGGTGAAATAATATATATGCATAGAATATATTCCCTTATTTGCAGAACATTGGAACGTGAAATATTTACAGAAAATACACAGTCACTTCAGAGAGGTATATGTATGTATCTCAATGTTAAAGCCCTTTACCTGCTTTTTGTTTTCTAACTCCTGAGATCTCATATCTATTAGCCCTTATATCTTTATTTTTATTATTATCTGTTATTTGTAGAGCGCCAACAGATTCTGCAGCGCTATAAAAATTGGCGGAGTACAACAAAACATTTATAGGGATCAAACGGGAAGAGGGCTCTGCCAAGAGTCACACTGTTGTAGTTAGCTCTTAAGAAGGTGATCTACAAACAGTTGGACTCTAAGGCTTACATGCTAAGGGGGTTCAAGAGGATAGCAATGGAGGAGAGGAACTGGTATAAAGAAAGGTAAGTAGGTTGTTTGCATCCCTTAACAGTAGAGTCTTTAGGGGGCGCTTAAAGCTTTCAAAGCTAGGGGATATTCTTGTGGAGCAAGGCCGAGAGTTCCACAAGATTGGAGCCAGTCTGGAGAGGTCCTGTAAATGGGAGTGTGAGGAGGTAACAAGAGAGGAGGAGAGTAAGAGGTCATGAGCAGAGCGAAGAGAACGGGAGGGAGAATATCTGGAGACAAGGTCTGAGATATAGGGGGGAGCAATGCAGTTGAAGGTTTTGTATGTCAGAGTGAGAATTTTGTGTTTAATCTTAGAGGCAAGAGGAAGCCAGTGAAGGGATTGGCAGAGAGGTGCAGCAGATGAGGAGCGACATGTAAGGAAGATGAGCCTGGCAGAGGCATTCATTATGGATTGTAAAGGAGCTAGGCAGCAGCTGGGGAGACCAGCGAGGACAGAGTTGCAGTAATCAAGGAGGGAAAGGATGTGAGAGTGGATTAAAATCTTAGTTGTGTCTTGTGTAAGGAAATGTCTAATTTTAGAGATGTTTATAAGGTGGAAGCAGCAGGCTTTAGCTAAAGACTGAATGTGAGGAGTGAAAGATCTATTGTGTGCAATATTTTTTTTAATAATTTTTATTAGATGGTGTTATCATGAGTGTAACTATATTTTGTAATGTATTTTTGATGTATGTTGTGACACTTTTTTGTTTCACGAACAGTTAACCAGAGCTCTGAGTACATGGTAATCCTTCTAGCGTAAATCGTGATTGCTTTAACTTGTAATATTAGTGGAAAATCCGACACGTGCTAACCACCATGATAAAACCCCTTATCACTCTCACGTAACTGTTAAGTCACCACTCATAATCTGGCCCTTGATCAGATTAATACATATTATACATATTCTGACCGTAATTTTGTACTCTTTTTCATGCATATTAAAGGGAAAAGTCATAATATACTGTACCTGCTGAATCGTATCCCCTATATTCTAGTCTTTGTAGTCCCACTATGAGAGTCTCTATAATTTCTCTTCTGGTACGTGGAACACAGTAGTTCAGGTATGCAAAAATTCCTGTAAAATAAATAAAAATACATAAATACACCATATATATATATATATATATATATATATATATATATATATATATATATATATATATATATATATATATATATATATATATACACACATTTATTACACAATAAAAAAGTATAGGAAGAAGCTGTCGCAAGCTATTTTAGCATTTATTTACTCACACATTGAACAATTTTAATATCTACAGTGAACAATGGACCAATCAGAGCCATGCAAGAATTATTTATTTACATTTCTGTTTTCAATTCGTAACACCAGATGAAACAGATTATACTAGTTCACATGTCTTTGTGTAATTTCCAACTATCATGCAGTGTAGCTGAGGTTTCCTTTGTCTGCTGGAAGATAATATTAATCTTAAAAATACCATCCATGCTACTCTTGTATATCTTGCATGACCAAATTACAGAAACAAATAATCTGTAATATACAAATTATAATAACCCCTTTAGAAGAATATTGTTTTTCTAATCTTTAGCCACAACTTTTAAAAATTAAAAAAAAATCTGTTTGTACATAGAATTTGATGCTTTGGTGCTGTTATTATTAATTCACAGGGTTTGTTGTTTTTTTTTTTAAACCTACTGTACTGCTTGTGGGATACTCCTCTATCAGACCAAACTCGACCAGTAGTCTTGTTATCCCATCGTTGAGCCAGAATGATAGGGAATATACCAGAGCAGAGAAAGTTAGGTAAGATGAGGAAGGCGGCACTCACCACAGGCTAGACAGTCCCCAGCGGCAACAGCAAAGCAGTCCAAGGCAAATCACTAAAATGGTCAGACAGGCACTGGCTTGGCAACAGTAAAGCAATCCAAGGGCAAACCACTAGAATAGTCAGGCAGGCAGGGTTCGGCAACAAAGAGGCAATCCAGAACAACAGGGGTTAATAAGCAGAATAGTCCAGACAAGCAGAGTTCAGCAGCAGTAATCAATCCAGCAATTTATGGGTTAAACAGGCAGAGTAGTCAGACAGGCAGGGTTCAAACACGAAAAGGCTAATTGAAGCAGTGATCTATCACACCCAGGAACACACACAGTAACACCTATACTTGGCCAGTGATAGATCGTTGTGACAGGACTTACATAGGTGCAGGATTCGCACCACAGGCATCCGGACCGGCATCAGGGAGAGAGGAATATGCGGCGATGACGTCAGCACCGCATGCATCTGGACCCGACACAACCCCTGGCAATGAACAGGTAAGGAGACATTGCACCCCTAGCAACGGCTAGAGCAGCGCGGCGTGACCTAGCCCCCTTCTCAAGGGTTCCCTCGGGAACCAGAGTCAGCCTCAAAGGATGAGCAGCATGTAATCTGAGGACCAAGGAAGGGGCATGCTCATCATGAGCAGGAACCCAGGAAAGATCTGCCACAGAGTAACCCTTTGTGACAGGGTTGACATAGACGAATATGTTCAGTAGAGATCCAAACACGTTCACCCACTGGGATGGCACGTACAGAAGCTTTATGAGGATCAGCAAACTTCTTATATCTAGAGGCAGCTGAATGTAGCTGAGAGCGAATACGTTGCCAATGAGTGGTGAGTCCAGTGACCTGTCGGGTCTGCAGCAGGAACCCTAGTGGACTGAGCAGAAAGAGGGAAGACACGAGGTTGATACCTTGCTTGAGATGGAGAACATCTAAGAGAAGAGTGCCAATGAGTGTTTCTTGCCAGCTCAGCTAGGGGTAACAATTCAGACCAGTTTATATGGCGAGCTTTGACAAAGGCTCTAAGGTAAGCTTCAAGATCCTGGTTTACTCTCTCAGTTAGTCCATTGGTCTGACGATGATAGCCAGACGACAAGGAAACAGTGGTTCCAAGCAACTTACAAAGGCTCTCCAAAAGGTAGAGGTGAACAGTGGACCTCTGTCGGAAACAATATTCACAGAAGTGCCATGAAGTCATACCACATGCCATGTCAATTCCCATGGTTGTTTGGGAATGGACAATGGTTGGAGCAAGCCAGGAGGCAAGGATCGGGGAGTTTTGTTGGCAGCACAAGTTGTGTAGGCTTTCACAAAATCCTGAGCGTCAGACTTCTTAGTAGGCCACCATACTTGTTGGGGAAGACGCTTAAAAGTCCTAGTCAAACAAGGATGTCTTGATAGTTTACTATCATGAGCCCAGGATAGCACAGGGGTGCATAGGTTCAGAGGCACAAAGAGGATATAGGAGGCCACGGGGGCTCCAGGAGGTTTACTAGACTGGGCACATTGTTATCTTTGCAGAAGGGTGGTATTTAGTTGAGCAACCACACAGGAGGGAGGAATGATGTGTTCAATAGGAGCTTCAGAGGAGTCACTTTAGTGATGGAACTGATGGGAAAAGACGTCCGCCTTCTTGTTCTTGGTCCCAGGAAGATAAGAGACCACAAAGTTAAAATGTGAAAAGAACAAGGCCCATCTGGCCTGTCGAGGATTGAGTCAATGAGTAGTCTCTAGATAAGTCAGATTCTTGTGGTCGGTAAAAATCTGAATGGGATTGGCGGTGTCCTCTAACCAATGACGCCATTCAGTCAAAGCCATCTTAATGGCTAAGAGTTCACAATTACCCACATCGTAATTACTCTCAGCAAGAGTAAAGCATTTAGAGAAAAAGGCTACAGGGTGTGACTCGGAAGTCAAAGGATCCCTTTGGGTTAGAATTGCTCCAGCCCATATCTCGGAGGCATAAACCTCTAAAGTGAACTGCAGGTCAAGATCAGGATGGTGGAGCAAAACAGAAAGCCTTTTTCAGACAAGAGAAGGCATTTATGGCTTCAGAAGGTCAATATTTACAGTCTTTGTTCTGTTTTGTCAATTCAGTGAGAGAAGAGACTGTTTGTTAAAATACATAATGCATAACACGCCTGAGGAAACGGCGTGTTATGCCGAGAAACGCATTGCATGTTTAGGGGGATATTGAAATACCCCTATTCCACTCTTTTGTATTTTGTTTTTAATTTGTTTTCATAATAAATACCATTTATGAGGAAAAATAACTCTGAGTGGACACACCTTGCCTGCCTGCTTTCATTGTTATCATATGGGAGCTTAACCATTAAGACATCCTTGTATTTGGATACTGCTTATTGGGAAGACCTTCCTTGGGGTGAACTGACACACCTTCCCTCAATTTGCTAGCCTGCTTCTACCAGCACATTGGTGTGCTAAGCCAGCAACTGAGTACCCATTTGGTACTTTGCAAAGTAGATATAACTGTACTCTGAGTGATCTGCACATATAGTGCTTGATTTGTCTATGCTTCATCCTTTTACTGCAGCACCCGGGCAATTCTAGTTGTGGGTGAGCTGTTACACCTGACAAATCTACAGCCTGCACCTACCAGCACATTGGTGTGCTCCACGAATATGTGAGTACCCACTTGGCTCTTACTATAGTGTGTTTTCACACAAACTTGATAATATTACACATGAGGCGCCCCTCTGTTCTTCCTTATTTCTTATACTGAAGGAAGGTTTGGAGGAGTCTGTATACTGGCTATGGGGATGCAGAGCAGAGAAGTGGCTTTAGCAAGGCAGGAGTGGAAACAGGAGGTATCCCAGGAGGCCAGTTGTCAGCCCAGTCAAACTGTGGATTGTGTACCCGAAGCCAAGGAAGACCAATGATGACAGGCTGTGCTGGGGAATGAATGACCTCGAACTGCAGCTGTTCAGTATAAAGGACTCCCACAATCAGGGTTAGGGGTATTGACTCAAAATGGATCAACCCTGAACCAAGGGGGGTGCCATCCAGAGTACTTATTTTGAGACAATGTATTTTCTGCAAAAGAGGCAAACCAGCTTGAATCATGAAATGGTGGTCCAGGAAGTTTCCAGCTGCCCCTGAATCAATAAAGGCTTGAGTGTGGACAGTATTCTGAAGGAAGGTAAGGGTAACAGGTACCAGGATCAGAGAGGAGTGAGGGGATTTAGTAGAGATCATGCTTAATGGTACCCCTGTGTTATCCCCTAAGCTTTGGCTTTTCCCGGCCGAATGTCACAGTCCTTTAGTTGGATCCACAATAAAAGCATAGTCTCAATCTCCTTCTTCTCTGTCTTTCAGACTCTGAAGGTTTGAAGGAGGAGAGAACAATGGGTTCCTCCACTGAGATAACTGGAGCTACTGAGGGGGTAGAGGATACTGCCAAAACCGGACGAATAAGAGGATGGAAGGACCCTCCTTGTTCTGTCTCTCTCAGCTTGTCTCTGCTGAAAGTGAGAGTCCAGACTGATACAAAGCATTATAAAGTCATCCAAAGAAGAAGGAATATCACTATAAGTGAGTTCATGTTTGATGCGTTCATGCAGACCCCTCCTAAAGGCTGCCTTGAGAGCACTGCTATCCCAAGTGGTTTCAAATGCCAAGGTGCAAAACTCGATGGCAAATTGTCCCACAGTTCTATTGCCTTGGCGGAGGTCCAGGAGAGAAAATTCTGAAGCAGAGGTACAGCTAGACGTCCCAAACACAGAAGGTAATGCAGAAATGAAATCATTAGCATTATACAGGAGTGGAGCATTCTGTTCCAAAAGGGGAGAGACCCAGGCTAGGGCCTTGTCTTTCAGTAAGGAAATAATAAAGGTGACCCTTGACTAGTAAGACAGAAAGGTGTGAGGATTATTGCGGAACTGCAGCCTGCATTGGTTACGAAAACCCCTGCAATCAGTAGTACCTTCATACTTGTCAGGCAAAGGTATCCAGGGTATACTTTTAGAAGCAGATGAAGAAGTCACAGTACTAGGAGTAGGGACTGGCGGTGAGACAACAGGAGCGGTATTCCTCGCTGTAACTAGTAAGGAGAGTTGAGCGGTAATAGCCTCTAGCTTGGAATCCATATTCTGCAACTGTGTGGTTTGGGTTCGCAACATATGTCCCTGAAGATAAACAGCTCTTGCCACCTCATCTGGCTACATGGCCGAAGTATAATGTAATGCTCGTGGGATACTCCTCTATCAGACCGAACTCGGCCAGTAGTCTTGTTATCCCGGCGTCAAGCCGGAATGATAGGGAATATCCCAGACCAGAGAAAGTTAGTAAGATGAGGAAGGCAGCACTCACCACAGGCAGGACAGTCCCCAGCAACAACGGCAGAGCAGTCGAAGGCAAATTACTAGAATGGTCAGACAGGCAAAGCTTGGCAACAGTAAAGCAATTCAAGGGCAAACCACTAGAATGGTCAGGCAGGCAGGGTTTGGCAATGGTAAAGCAGTCCAACTTGGGCACACCACTAGAATGGTCAGGCAGGGTTCGGCAACAAAGAGGCAATCCAGAACAACAGGGGTTAATAAGCAGAGTAGTCAGACAAGCAGAGTTCAGCAGCAGTAATCAATCCAGCAATTTAGGGTTTAAACAGGCAGAGTAGTCAGACAAGCAGGGTTCAGCAGCAGTAATCAATCCAGCAATTTAGGGGTTAAACAGGCAGAGTAGTCAGACAGGCAGGGTTCATACATGAAAAGGCTAATTGAAGCAACGATCTATCACACACAGGAGCACACAAAGTAACAACTATACTTGGGCAGTGATAGATCATTGTGATAGGACTTAAATAGGTGCAGGATTCATGCCACAGCTTTTATAAAGTACAAATGCATACCCCACAACTGTCCTGATTTTCACTGGACAGTCCCGATTTTAGGGGTCTGTCCCACTGTCCCGGGTTGCTAGCCATCTGTCCTGCATTTCCCCATGCATTATAAAAAAAATGTTTTGTTTTTTAAATTCTATTGGGCCCATACTCAGAAGCAGCTTTTCTCTCCCAGGGTTATATACCTGTTAGATTCCCTGTGGAAAAGGAATGGTGTGTGGGTTAAGCAGCAGTAAGAAGGCTGTAAACCCTCTGACCTCAGTTAATGGTGACCTCTAACCTCTGGTAGTGATGATGTCTAATTCCTGGTGATAATACTAGCAGGCCTTTAGTTTTATACGATGAGCAGTGCTAACACCAGGGTAACGAACAGTGGCAGCTTCAGACTGCTAGCTAATGTGCTTGCCAACACCTGGACCCCATACAATGAATTCCAGATACCCATATATTCTGTAGTGTGTGTGTCTATTTGTATCTATAAGTGTGTATCTGCATGTATAAGTGTATGCTATGTAGCGTGTGTATCTGTATGTATAAGTGCATGTATGTATCTGCATGCATAAGTGTATGCTATGTAGTGTGTGTCTGCATATATAAATGTAAGCTATGTAGTGTGTGTGTATCTGCATGTATAAGTGTATGCTATGTAGTGTGTGTGTTTGTATCTGCATGCATAATTGTATGCTATGTAGTGTGTGTGTGTGTGTATCTGCATGTATAAGTGTATACTATGTAGTGTCTGTGTATCTGATGAATAAGTGTATGCTGTGTAGTGTGTGTGTCTCTGCCTGTATAAGTGTATGCTATGTAGTGTGTGTGTGTGTGTGTGTGTATCTGCATATATAAGTGTATGCTCTGTAGTGTGTGTGTATCTGCATTTGTAAGTATATGCTATGTAGTGTGTGTGTGTATCTGCATGTATAAGTGTATGCTGTGTAGTGTGTGTGTGTGTATCTGAATGTATAAGTGTGTGCTGTGTAGTGTGTGTGTATCTACATGTATAAGTGTATGCTATGTAGTGTGTGTGTGTATCTGCATGTGTAAGTATATGCTATGTAGTGTGTGTGTGTATCTGCATGTGTAAGTATATGCTATGTAGTGTGTGTGTGTGTATCTGCATGTGTAAGTATATGCTATGTAGTGTGTGTGTGTATCTGCCTGTATAAGTGTATGCTGTGTAGTGTGTGTGTGTGTGTATCTGCATGTATAAGTGTATGCTGTGTAGTGTGTGTGTGTGTATCTGCATGTATAAGTGTGTGCTATGTAGTGTGTGTGTATCTACATGTATAAGTGTATGCTATGTAGTGTGTTTGTGTATTTGCATGTGTAAGTATATGCTATGTAGTGTGTGTGTGTATCTGCCTGTATAAGTGTATGCTGTGTAGTGTGTGTGTGTATCTGCATGTATAAGTGTATGCTATGTAGTGTGTTTGTGTATCTGCATGTGTAAGTATATGCTATGTAGTGTGTGTGTATCTGCATGTATAAGTGTATGCTGTGTAGTGTGTGTGTGTATGTGTGTATCTGCCTGTATAAGTGTATGCTATGTAGTGTGTTTGTGTATCTACATGTATAAGTGTATGCTATGTAGTGTGTTTGTGTATCTGCATGTGTAAGTATATGCTATGTAGTGTGTGTGTATCTGCATGTGTAAGTATATGCTATGTAGTGTGTGTGTATCTGCATGCATAAATGTATGCTATGTAGTGTGTGTGTGTGTATCTGCATGTGTAAGTATATGCTATGTAGTGTGTGTGTATCTGCATGCATAAATGTATGCTATTTAGTGTGTGTGTGTATCTGCATGTATAAGTGTATGCTGTGTAGTGTGTGTATCTACATGTATAAGTGTATGCTATGTAGTATGTGTGTATCTGCATGTGTAAGTGTATGCTATGTAGTGTGTGTGTGTATCTGCATGTGTAAGTATATGCTATGTAGTGTGTGTGTATCTGCATGCATAAATGTATGCTATGTAGTGAGTGTGTGTGTGTATCTACATGTATAACAATGTTTCTTTTAGATACTGGTGCTGCACATTGTTAATACATATAGATTAGACATTATGCAGAATGTATATATATATATATATATATATAAATATATATATATAGAGAGAGAGAGAGAAAGAAAGAGAGAGAGAGAGAGAGAGAGAGAGAGAGAGAGAGAGAGAGAGAGAGAGAGAGAGAGAGAGAGGGAGAGAGTTATCCATATGGAACTGCGCACATTGGGGCCTATCTATCAAGCTCCAGGTCCGCCAGACTTCGCTGAATACGGTGAACAATACGCTCGCCGTATTCATCATTGCACCAGCAGCTCACAAGAGCTGCTGGTGCAACGCCGCCCCCTGCAGAATCGCGGCCAATAGGCGGCCAGCAGGGGGGTGTCAATCAACCCAATCGTACTCGATCGGGTTGATTTCCGGCGAAGTCTGTCCGCCTGCTCAGAGCAGGCGGACAGGTTATGGAGCAGCGGTCTTTGTGACCGCTGCTTCATAACTGCTGTTTCTGGCGAGTCTGATGACTCGCCAGAAACACGGGGCATCAAGCTCCATTCAGAGTTTGATACATATGCCCCATAGTCCGCTGATATCAATAAAAATCACACACACAGACATTTAAGTTATCTCAAGCACAATAAACCTATGATTACCCATGATTACAGTACTTAATATTTGCCAAAATATATTTGCAAAGAGTGGCTTAATATTTTATGTGACCAAAAGAAAAAAAAATGAGATTTATTTATAATTTGATTTATAAACAATGTAAGTTTTAAAAATTAACTTATTTTTTTCTATACTTAAGATTCATATATCATAAATTATCTCTTAATTGCATGGAGCCATAGAAAGATACTGTTAAATCTACCAGATCTCTTTGGCAGCAAAAGAGTTAACATGAACAAAATTATTTTGAAACAGATATAACAGATATACTGATATTTAAATAAGAAAGATATAAAAACAGCTAGGAAAATGTATTGAAAGTTTAAATGTAGATTCTAACTCAATATAATAAATATATGCTTTGTTTTACAGTAATAATAATCAGATAATATATTTCATGTCATACAGTTTAATTATCAAAAAATATAGTACGTAAAAAGGCAACATTAAAATGATTTATGTTAAACTGTGTGAGCACGATTTCATTAAGTATCTCTGACCATGTCAGGCCTATAAGTGTACCGCAGCGTCTATGGTTGTGCAGTTCCAAAAGAGGCCTCTTGTAGGGCTACATTAACAATGCAACCAGTGTATTAAACTTGTTAAAGGATTCTTGTTTCCAAGGAACATTAGTTAAACCAGTCCACGTAAAACTAGCAGCTTTACTCAAGAGACTGTAAATCTGAATTTATATCTACAGTGTATCCTTTTTTCAGTAAGTTGAGAATGTCTTTCAGTATTGTTTGATGTCAGAGATAGATTCCATATACTTTTAATACCAGTATCAGCCTAAGCATCTCCCATAGATATAATAAATAAAGAACAATTTAAATGTACTGCCGCTCACTGTTTACACATTTTATATTACTTAACCGAAAACATAATTACAAAGATACATTTTTATTGTAATGGAGTTCTAGACCATACAACAAGAATAATACCTAATTAAACACAATAGTTTAGTCCAATGATAGTGCCAGGGAATATTTTCTACAATTTATCATTATTGCCATAATCCCTGTGAGAAGCTTTGTATATGAATGGGGAAATTATGATATTTTTTTTTTACCAGCACAAATTCATTTTCTGCTGCTAACTTTAGTATGTTGGTATGTGGCATTAGTTTAACATAAAATATAAAAACAAGGCTGAAAACAAATAGGAAAATAACCTTATTATTATGTACAATGTACACACATAACAGAATCATAATATAAAAACAAACTGGGTTGTGAGAATAATGTATAAAAGTGAAAAGTTGAATTAAATATAAATGTATATCAGTGAGGTGTTTAATATTATTAAGTGCAAAAAATTACTTGATTTCCTAAACAGACTTTTGTAAATAAACTAGTAAAACATAAAGAAGTGATAGTAAATCCTAGCGTTTGTGAAACACTAGGATTTACCAAATTACCAGTGCAACAAATAAAGGGGACTTTCATTCATGAAGTATAAAATACTTCATGCTGAAAGTTCCTTTATTTGTTTCCAGCGTTCGCCTTGCTGAGCGCCTCAGGCCACTCATGGCAGAACGCTATTTTGCACGGAGGTACTCTTAGCCAACAGATATGCAGGACAGCTGGCATTATGCTGGATAGCTAGCACACTATTGGCTAAGAGTACCACAGTGCAAAATAGCGTTCTGCCGTGGGCGGCCTAAGGCACTCAGCACGGCAAACACTGCAAACAAATAAAGGAACTTTCAACATTAAGTTTTTTATACTTCATGACTGAAAGACCCCTTTATTTGTTGCACAAACGCTAGGATTTACTGTCACTTTAAGTTTCATATTTTAATGGAATTTTACTTCACCATCATTTTGTACAATAATGTAATCTAGTTTTAAAATAATTTATCTTTAAAACTAACCCAAAACTAGGAAAAGTTTGTACAGTGCTTGGGTCAAATAGTAAATTTAATTTCACCTCCCCCCTTTAATTTTAGCTCGTAAATGTCTCATTTCTCAAAACTGAATGCCTTGGGATTATGCACCCCGCTAGATAACAAGGGATAACTTATTTGCAATAAAATGAATCAATAAAATATTATGCCATAGAACTACCATTCAAATTTTGCTGATACAGATAAAGGCCTGGTTACCCTTAGCCAGAATACATCCTTGCTTGGGGTATGAACCTACAGTATATAGATTTTGACTTTGATGACAAATAACCCACAGAGAACAAGTCTGCCTAAAATTTCTTAAAAGTGGAAATTAATTTAGTTTGTAGGATATGCCACTATTTGGCAAACTCACTTGACTAAGATTTCATCACAAACCCATGTAAATTGATATATAAGCACTATTCCTTTTTGAATATTTAATATATTTTTAATTGGATTTTTATTTATATTTTCTTTCTGAACCATTTATGCCATTTAAGCGTTTCTTAATTACTTTGATATAAGGGGCTAAAAGCACTAAAGCTTGTTTTGAAACATACTGCTGTTGTGATGTTTGTGAGGACACTTGCAGAATTAGGAAATGTTGACATCCACCAAATACTCTGCAGCTCATTTTGGCGCTCAATTTTTTTGTTTCAGAACACTAGACAGCACTTTATTGGTGGATGAATTTACCCACCAATCCACAAGAATAACCCAGGTTATTCACCAAAAATGGGCCGGCATCTAAACTTACATTCTTGCATTTCAAATAACGATACCAAGAGAAGGAGGGGAATTTGATAATAGGAGTAAATTAGAAAGTTGCTTAAAATTGCATGCTCTGTCTGAATCACAAAAGAAAAAAATTGGGTTCAGTGTCCCTTTAAGGGCCTGATACTTTACTGGCATGAAGAGAAATCACACAAAAAATTTTCAATTTTCAATAAAGTAAGTTAGCTTTAATGCATATATACTTGCAACACAGATTTACATGTACTGGGACTTGTAAGCCTTTTTAAAGGAGAAAGGTCACAAAACCTCCTTAGCTCACACCTTTCTGTCATTGCCAGTAGCATTTCCAGGGGGTGGCTGGGTAGGTACTATATACCTCCTATGATTATTGTAGTTCCACCAATTTTTAAAGGAATCAGTAAAATGGTATTTAAATAAGCAATTTATTAATAAGTCAAATAAAATGTTGACCCCACTCCAGTACCACCCTCCACCATTGATGCAACATTAGCATCACAAATAAATAAAAACTTATTTTTCATAGCTAGACATAATTAACCAAGTTAAAGGGAACAGTCTGCAAGAAAAGAATAACAATATCCTTTTACAAATGTTGCTGAACTAAAGATGCATAGCAAAAAATGACATGGTTCCAACCTTAGCTTAATTTAATTTAATTGTATGTTTATTGTTAATTGTGTTTTTTATTTAAGAAAAATCTGAAAAAACTAGATTCTCATCCAGACATGGAAATCACACACTTTGGCATTATTGTCCTACCCTGCAGCAGCAGAGTGGGCTGATGTGTTCGCTAACCTTGTTATATGGTCTCTTTATTGGCGTAAATGTATTTCCTATGTATGTGATGGATCTGGACAATAAATAAAAACATTTTTTTTTAAAAAAAAGGGAACAGTCTGCAAAACAAAAATAGCACTTATAACCCTACTACCACTCATTCATTTGTTGCATTATGAGTATAACTTTTTACACAGAACTTACCCTGCTGAGCTGAGGAGATTGTGAGGTAAAATATCTTCCTTTTTTACATAGAGATGTTCAGGTGATATTTTCCTGTCAGCTTTTTACAGTTATACTGCATCAGTTTCAAGTGATTTAGCATATGAGTATTATGTCCCTTTAAGTGCAAAAAATTACTTGATTTCCTAAACAGACTTTTGTAAATAAACTAGTAAAACATAAAGAAGTGATAGTAAAGCCTAGCGTTTGTGAAACACTAGGATTTACCAGTGCAACAAATAAAGGGGACTTTCATTCATGAAGTATAAAATACTTCATGCTGAAAGTTCCTTTATTTGTTTCCAGCGTTCGCCTCGCTGAGCGCCTCAGGCCACTCATGGCAGAACGCTATTTTGCACTGAGGTACTCTTAGCCAACAGATATGCAGGACAGCTGGCATTATGCTGGATAGCTAGCACACTATTGGCTAACAGTACCACAGTGCAAAATAGCGTTCTGCTGTGGGCGGCCTAAGGCACTCAGCACGGCAAACTCTGCAAACAAATAAAGGAACTTTCAACATGAAGTTTTTTATACTTCATGACTGAAAGTCCCCTTTATTTGTTGCACAAACGCGAGGATTTACTGTCACTTTAAGTTTCATATTTTAATGGAATTTTACTTCACCATCATTTTGTACAATAATGTAATCTAGTTTTAAAATAATTTATCTTTAAAACTAACCCAAAACTAGAAAAAGTTTGTACAGTGCTTGGGTCAAATAGTAAATTTAATTTCACCCCCCCCCCCTCTCCAATACTAGCTCGTAAATGTCTCATTTATCAAAACTGAATGCCGAGGGATTATGCACCCCGCTAGATAACAAGGGATCACTTATTTGCAATAAAATTAATCAATAAAATATTATGCCATAGAACTACCATTCAAATTTTGCTGATACAGATAAAGGCCTGGTTACCCTTAGCCAGAATACATCCTTGCTTGGGGTATGAACCTACAGTATATAGATTTTGACTTTGATGACAGATAACCCACAGAGAACAAGTCTGCCTAAAATTTCTTAAAAGTGGAAATTAATTTAGTTTGTAGGATATGCCACTATTTGGCAAACTCACTTGACTAAGATTTCATCACAAACCCATGTAAATTGATATATAAACACTATTCCTTTTTGAATATAATTGGATTTTTATTTATGTTTTCTTTCTGAACCATTTATGGCATTTATGCCATTTAAGTGTTTCTTAATTACTTTGATATAAGGGGCTAAAAGCACTAAAGCTTGTTTTGAAACATACTGCTGTTGTGATGTTTGTGAGGACACTTGCAGAATTAGGAAATGTTAAGACATCCACCAAACACTCTGCAGCTCATTTTGGTGCTCATTAGGGGCCTGATATTCAAAACTTTACTGGCATGAAGAGGAATCACACAAAAATGTTTCAGTTTTCAATAAAGTAAGTTAGCTTTAATGCATTTATACTTGCAACACAGATTTACATGTACTGGGACTTGTAAGCCTTTTTAAAGGAGAAAGGTCACAAAACCTCCTTAGCTCACACCTTTCTGTCATTGCCAGTAGCATTTCCAGGGGGTGGCTGGGTAGGTACTATATACCTCCTATGATTATTGTAGTTCCATCAATTCTTAAAGGAATCAGTAAAATGGTATATAAATAAGCAATTTATTAATAAGTACAATAAAATGTTGACCCCACTCCAGTACCACCCTCCACCATTAATGCAACATTCATTAGCATCACAAATTAAAAAAAACAAACTTATTTTTCATAGCTAGACATAATTAACCAAGTTAAAGGGAACAGTCTGCAAGAAAAGAATAACAATATCCTTTTACAAATGTTGCTGAACTAAAGATGCATAGCAAAAAATGACATGGTTCCAACCTTAGCTTAATTTAATTTAATTGTATGTTTATTGTTAATTGTGTTTGTTATTTAAGAAAAATCTCAAAAAATTAGATTCTCATCCAGACATGGAAATCACACACTTTGGCATTATTGTCCTACCCTGCAGCAGCAGAGTGGGCTGATGTGTTCGCTAACCTTGTTATATGGTCTCTTTATTACCGTAAATGTATTTCCTATGTATGTGATGGATCTCGACAATAAATAAAAACAGTTTGCAAAACAAAAAATAGCACTTATAATCCTATTACCACTCATTCATTTGTTGCATTATGATACAGTTACGCAGCAGTGGAGATAAAAAGGCCCAGATAAACAAATCTATACCAGTATACCAGTACAAAAATGGAAAGCACAAAACTGTGCTAGAAACAAAAACCATCAAAACTTTATTAACCTAAAGTAACCTACAACATGGAAAAGGTTGCAACAGAGATTAACAAAATCATTAAACCTCTGGAAATAATAAAGAAATATCTAATCACTAAAAGCACAATCCATGCATGGGTCTTACTCCACAATAGATAGTTTTAGAACTCTGCCCTGCTTGCCCTATATATTGTATGTCCCAGCTTTGCAATGTAAAAAAGAGGAGTACCAAGAATGCATGGTCAGTGAGACCACCTAGTCATTCCCACTAACTTTAATGACCCCTTTCCCAGACCACTCTGACCATGCCACTGACCCACAACACCAGGGCCCCATTAATGAAAGAGTCTCTTAGCAGTTGCACAGACAAGAAGTCATAATTTAATGTTAAGTATTTATATTTCCTCTAAAAACCAAGCCAATCCTATTTTAAATAAAATAATTCACAACTAATCTAGAAAAGACACTGCACAGTTAGTGAAAACGTGTTCCAGGGAGAACCCCTTCCTGGCTTCAATGTGTAGTGGGATTTTGCATTATGAATCAATCAGAAGTCTCCATTCATATATGCAGTGTCTCCACCCACAAAAAAATACAAAAAAATAATGAAAAAGGACAGAAACACAATGATAGTGTATGAATTAAATCAATACGTACTAGCATAAACTCAAAACTGTAAGATCCTCATTACAATTCATAGGGCTCCATGTACTAAGCAGTCAGCGAGCTACCCGCAACAAATCTCGCGTCAAAACTCGCAAACTGATATGTACAAAGTCGTCAACTATGTTCAAACTCGCATCTTTAAAATTGCGAGCGTACTTATCCGCCAAACCTCGCTACCTCTCCATTTTTCACTGTAATTAGACACATTTGACCACCAACTCGCCAAAAACGAATGTACTAAAAAATCTATTTGTCCGCTCGCTACAATTTCCGCTCCCACCTCGTTATTTTTGCCTCGCCACCTTTTAGGTGGCGGGCAAGGTACAAAACAATAGGAAAGTCAATCTAGACGCCAGTCTAGACATATATAAAAGGCAGTAATATCAGCATTGTACAGCATAACTGGCGTCTAATTTGTCTCTCATTTCCATGTACATAAATTGCGCCAAATTTGTCGAATAATTAAAGAGTAATCTATATTTTAAATTTGTATTGTATAGTTGTCAATCTTTATAATTATTTTTATATTAATATTTATATATTATCAGATCCAGATGAAGCCATATCCAAATTGTAAATAAATATTACAAAAATAACGCTCTGTTATCACTCTTCAAAAAATTTTGAACAATAATAAAGTTGTTTAGATAAGTTGAACTTTTATAGGAGCAAAATTCTATTCCCGTGACTACTATGATGTTCGTGACACCTTGCATGTCACGTGTTAATAATTGGCCAGACAATTCAACTGAAAGTTAAGTACATCAGCTTAGTCGCGGGGAGCGAGGCGTCAAATTTATCAATAATCCGCCACTGCTCGCGGCGGGCTAGACTTGTCTATTTATTGGGGGATTATTAGTACACAGTGACAGCGGACACCATTTTGCCCGCGGCGAGTAACGGCGAGTTTATCCGCGTCTAAAATGACGGATGAATTGACGGCTTAGTACATGGAGCCCATAATATTAAAATACATCAAACTATTCATTTTTAAAAATACTTCAGATATTGCCGCTTATTGATACCAAAACTTTACATAATTATACAGTGACACAAACACTTAAAGTCAACCATAAAATACAAGGAAAGCAAATAATATTTTGCAGTATTTTCCATTTTAGATGTATATAAAAAATGAATTCTAAAATACTAACTTGTAAGCACAAATTTCTGTAATGCCTCGGTTTAAAAGAGACTATCATAATGTACAAGTCTATTATGAGGTTTCACATAACCTGGGCACTTTGCGATATTATGCAATTTATAAATGTTCTGTATGAAAATTCAAATTAGACGTTTGCATTTGGATACTTTTGTTAGGATCCAATGCGGAAGGCCTCTCATGGCATTTGGCTCTTTTTAGAGCCAGATTTGTTCTGGTGAAAGTGCGACACACTAAGATTTGTGCAAATCCAGATCTTAGTGTGTTGAACGTTCACAGGAAAAAATCCAGTTCCAAAAATAGACTAACATTGTGAGTGACCACCTTCTTCCACATTAGGATCCTAATGAAGGATTCGAATGATCATGTCTAATTCAAATGGTATGTGTTATATTTACATTCGTTATTATTGAGTACAAAATCTTCATCAAAATATTATCTCATGGAAAACTACTCAGCTATTTTTGGTTTGCAACTGATTTCTGTGCAAATGATGCCAAACGTTTATGCTCCACACCCCTCTCTGCTGTAATATGTTATACTACTTTGTAAGTTTCTGGATTTTTTTCTCACTACCTTATGAGATATATCTGAAAAAAATAGCAATTCCAATTTCCCAATTTTCCACTCGTCCACTTATCCAGTTGCTCATACAATCTTGTTAATTTTGCCATTAGATCATTTCTAGAATGGACCCATTATTACCCTCTAAACACATTTTATTTTTCACTTTCTCATAATTTCCTTTATTGATTACTTTTAGTAATTTGTAATATTTCTCTGTCCAATCAGCAGTAAATAACCCAGACAAATATGAATTTCTGACTAGGGATGGGCGAATATTTTGCAACATTAAAAAAATTAAACAAATTTTAACACGTTTGTTTTTAATTTTGAATGTTTGTACAACATTCTAACATTCGTTTGATGAAATGGAATTTCTAATGCTATCTTTAAATGTAATATTTTATTCAAATTTTCATAATCTGAATATTGCATAGTACGAATTAAATAAAAAAAAAAATTATAAAAATTTAAATCAATATATTTGTAATAGTATTTTTAATGCTTTGTTTAAATGTAATATTTGAATTATGCAATATCCAAAATAGAAACATTTGAATCACTATATTTGTATCTATTGTGTATAAATTTACTAAATTCCTTACCAAATGAACTATTGAACTTCTGAATATTATATGTTAAATCGAAAGCTATCATTGAAATTTTTCACGTGGAAATTCGATCTAATTATGACCCCTTGTAAACGAAGATAACATTAAAAAACGAAAATAGCATTTGATTACTGAATGTTAATGGATTTTTGTTCTTATCTACATAATATTGTCCAAAATGAATGTCCACAGGACTAATTATTCTACCAAGCAAATTGCACTTTCACCACATTCCATCATCCCTATTTCTGACTCTCAACCTCAAGATTTAAACTTATTGTTATGGTTTTCCAAGATGAAATCTATAAATCCATTTTCAAGGACTCTGCATTTACATCCCTGTATCTACTTTGTCTTACCCAAGTCTAGTCTTTGCAATTTCAGTTTACATCAATACATTTTACACTATTTTACTCATTTCTTCTACCAAAGGATTATAGAAGGGATATGCGTAAAAATTAAACTTTCATGCAATTTTAAAATACATTTCAATTTACTTCTGTGACAAAAAGCCTGTTGCTTCCTCTACAGCCCAGCCACTCAAGAGTTAAAAAGACTGTTCCTAGCCACAAGTCCCTTTATTTCTTTTATTTCTGCCCTATTAAACTCTGTTCCCAATCCCTTCAAAAAACACCCTTTACAGGGCATTTTTCTAGCCACTTGAATATGTTTTATTGTACCCACAATACCCTTTACTTATCCTGGCTACACTACCTTGTGAGTACTCAGTAAACACAAAATTAAACAAAATTTCACAGCATGTGTGGCGGAACGAGAGCTTTAAAATAATACTAGACAATTGGGAGTGCTCACTTTAGATGCCAGGTGCTTCACTATTAAAGGTACTGGATTTAAAAGAGGGCGGGGCTAATTGTTATGCCCTAGAAAGCTTATCCCCCCGGCAGGATCTGGATACAAGGGGAGAGAGCAGTGGGCTGTATGTAATGGATTTTGCATGTTTCACTTTAAACCTTGTACTGTATAAAAACTCTGTGTCGTGACCATTAAGGGACATTAAACATTTTGAGATGGTAATATAAAATGATAAATCTTATATATAAAAAAACTCTCAATATACTTTCATTATTATTTTTTTGTCCCAAGTAATTCCATTCTGAAATTGTGAGCATTTCAGTTCCTGTTAGAAATGGAAATTTCTAACACACTCTAGTAACCTAATTAAAACTGTCCTTAATTGGCCACAGAGAAAGTAACCTAAGTTACAACATGGCAGCTCCCAATGTTTTATAGACACTAAAACTTTACACTTATTTTGTCACTATTTAAACAACTAATGAAACTTTAAAAAATACATCTACATGTTAGTCATGGACTAATCTTTTCTATGAATGCATCACTCTATCTAGCATGTATTTAGTGTTTAATGTCCCATTAACGGACAGTCTACTCCAGAATTGTTATTGTTTAAAAAGATAGATAATCCCTTTTTGACCCATTCCCCAGTTTTGCACAGCCAACATGGTTATATTATATATATATATTTACAGACTTGCCTTTAGCCAATTAGTGCTGTGTCCTGCACAGCTCCATGGGAGTGAGCACAATGTTATCTATTTGGCAAACATAAATTAGCAGTCTCTTGTTGTGAAAAGCTAATAAAAAAGCATGTGATAAGAGGCTGTCTGTAGTTGCTTAGAAACAGGCAGAAATTTAGAGGTTTAAATGTTATAAAGTAAATTAATATAACAATGTTGGTTGTGCAAAGCTGGGAAATGGGTAGTAAAGGGCCTATCTATATTTCTAAACAATAACAATTTTGGTGTTCCTTTACAACAATTTTGGTGTTTGACTGTTCCTTTAAAATGAGTTACTCTCTACAGCACTAAGTCTTATCTGGTTTGTATGGAAGGGAAATAGCTTCTTTCACTTCAGATCTTAATCACTGTGTATAGGGTTACTAGCTGTGAAGTACTCCCAAAATCAGGAACACTGGTCTCTATAGGTCTCTGGTGGCTCTTGGAGAAGGGTGTGCAGCTCAGCAGGACTGCTCTGCACCTCACCTCTGGGTAAAATCTCCCAAGTCCCATCACAACTTCTATTATCAAATCTACTTCTTTCTTCATTGTAGAAAACCATACTTAGGTGCAGGACAAACAATATAGTACAGCGAAAGCTAGCTCCCAGTAGTGCATTGCCGCTTTAGAGCTGAGCTGACTTTAACTGTGTGTTTATTTCAACTGTAGGGGTTAAATGCTTTAACACATACATTTTCTTTTTGCACTTTCAAAAGAACTTTGAAGTATAATTTACTTTAAAAACACACACATAAAATGAAAAACAAAACAAAAAAGTGGCAAAAAAATATCATATAGTAGACATCCTAAAAAATAATTATCCAGGGTTAAACAAAAAATTGGCTTTGAACAGAATTTCTAAACTTGAATCCTATAAAAAAAAACCACAAATATATTGTATATACGAGAGTAAGATGTATTTTCACCGAAAGACAGGTTTAAAGAGACTTTGGCCAACATTACACACAAGCTGAAAAGCTTAGTAAGTCATTTTATGAAAAATTACTTTTTTCATGTTTCAGAGGTAAAAATGATTGTTGATTTACCTATTTCCTCTCACTTGGTACTGTTAGTAGATGAAATGTTATCGAATCATTTAAAATAGAAAATTTTCTTGTTTAGAATGTTAAGAACCTGTAAGAGTATATTTACTGGAATTTTAGGTTGTTCTTGTGGGAGGGGCTACAAAAGCCACACCTCTAAAGCTATATAAACTAAATTTAATTATTTACAAAATGTCAGCATCTTATAAACATAGAAATTTGAATGCAAATTATTATTATAGACAGCAACAAGTAGAAGGGGTAAAAGCTTCCTTGGATATATGCCTGGTGTCTGAACCTGGAAAGGGGTTTATTGCAACTGCTTTTCAACCTAAAAGTGCATAAGATCCCTTACTGGAATATGGAAAAATTCCCTCTTTCAAATTAGCAAATGGTCAAATTTACCTCAAATATTAACTGACAGCAGTTTTCTATCCAGTTAGGCTAAAATTAAAAGTAAAAGTGTGAAACAATAAATCTGTGCTCCTCTATGCCAAACAGATGTGAAAATCCATGAGACCCTTGTTTGAAAGAGGACAACCTCATTCTTCCCATGGTCACATGACCCTGCAAAAAACAACCAAAGTAAAACTTTTAAATTTCAGCATGTCTGCTTTAAAGTTCCTAATAAGAGTGCAGAACAAATATCTGCCAAAAGTAAACTCCTGATTTAAAAAAAAAAAATTGACTCTCCTATTTGAATACTAAGTCATATATGCATCTAGAATAGATAAATGGATAATATGTTTAAAGGGGAATTCCACCAAAAATTGAAGCATATATCAGTGCATTTCACTTTTGAATAGAGGCATTTTTCAATATTCTTGTTAAAACTATCACTGTTTAAAGTGACAGGTTTAACTGTGCATGCGCACATGAAGCATATCTAAATATACTTCTTGCACCAGTATTTTGAACAGTGTGCTCAGAGAACTGGCGGTGCCTTGGCAATGACTTTATTTACCTACATGATACCAGTAACTGCCAGCTCTCTGTGCAGACACACTGTTTAAAATGTTGGTGCTTCAATCATATTTAGATATGCTTTATGTGCAAATAGACAGTAAACGCTCACACTGTAAACAGCAATAGCTTTTACTAGATGCATTTTTGCTAATACAATTGTATTGCAAAAATGCTTCTTTTTAAAGGTGAAATGTATTGATTCATTTTTTGGATGGAATTTCCCTTTAATTCACAATCCTAATTAAGCAAATGTGGGGTTGCAAAAAAAGAGGTCCCTCATTTGAAAGAGTTGCACCCAATTGTTTTATACAAAGGTATTTTATAAGTATATCACTTTCAGGTGATTGATATAGTAGTACCGATTACCTGGTAATCACTATACACATTACACACTTATTTTTACCAGGCAGGAGACAAAATGTGTAGAAGAGTAGGCTTACTTTTTAGTAAAATAGTACTGTTATATACTTGGCATATCTTTAGCAAAAAAGTTTAAGGAGGCTGATGTCCAGATGTTTAATGTTCCCAGTTGATGTAAGCTGATACTAATCACCATCCCCTGCAAAGATCTCAGTGACGCAGTCTGGTTTTAATTCACTCTTTTTGCAATTACCAGTTTTGTTGGAATTTCCTGAATAGTGACAGTATACCATGCTTAACCTGATCTTAGAAGGTGTGGTGTGTTTCAGTGTATTACGACAATGACACTGTCACATTCTTACCATATTTATCACTGGTGTGTGTCTATATATATACTTTTTTGTATATATATATATATAGATAGATAGATAGATAGATAGATAGATAGATAGATAGATACTGCTCTTTAAACGTTAAACCAACAATTTAGCTAAGCAATATACATTATTATTACAGATTCACACAAGTTTAAAATATATTTTGACAATCAAAATCCTTTTAGGAACAAATCACAAAGTATGCAAATGTTACTATTCTAATTTTTTTTTATCGAAATTATACTCTGTTTACATTTGTTAAATCCTGTATAAAAGAGATTCCTAGTTGTATTTGGTCGCAGTCATAATAGACAAAAAGAATTGCTGTGTTGTGCCCCCTTTTTAAACTTCAAGTGGAGCCAACTATATGCCCTGGCACATCTGGCAGAGGGACAGGAAGCTGCTAACACACAGATTTCACTTTAAGTGCAAATAAACTTAGTGTAACACAGTAGCAGATAGACTAAAAAAAAAAACTCTTCTCTGCAAGATTCTCATATTTTAAAACGTTCACCCTTTACTTAGTTTCCATCCCTAACAAAAATGAAAGAGAATTATGAGCAGCATTAGACCTCCCAGAATGTCCCTTATACAAAGACCATAGGTCAAATGTATATAAATAAACATCGTTTCCCATTTTCTTGACGTTTAATTGATATTGTTTTTCAAACAATTTGCTGCTGAATCATTGCTGTTTTGTTGAAAAACAGAAAATTCCATAAATGCATCTCTAGTTTCTAAACAAAGAAATAATTTTAGTACTCAGGATGAACACGTTATAATCATGAAATGGCAGCAAATCAATTTAGTTAGCACTGCATATCTTATTAAAAGAAAACTAGTCTTAAACAAGTTAATGTATCAAACACATATAAGCCAGATACACTTACCACACATTGTATACGATGCTGTACACAGGTCACCAAACTAAAGACAGAAAAAGTGCTCACAAAGGGAACTGTGTGGCAGAAATCAGTCCAATGCTAACTATTCCGGGCTGCTGTCTGCACAAAAACCTCCACATCATCTGAGCAGAACTGAAGCTTTTATAGGAGCTGCAAGAGAAGGGCTGGTCAGTCTGTACTCTCATTGGTTACTATTTCCAAGGCAACTGTTCAGGTCATTTACTGACAGGATGAGGAAATAAGTTTTATAAAGTACGTATATTATAATGCTAGATATATTATTTCTCAGGGTAAAATAATTTTGAAGGGATCACATACAATGGAGCAAATTCCCAACTACATTCAACTAAAGGAGACATATAATCTATCTATCTATCTATCTATCTATCTATCTATCTATCTATCTATCTATCTATCTATCTATCTATCTATCTATCTATCATCATCTATCTCTTCTATCTCTATCTATCTATCTATCTATCTATCTATCTATCTATCATCTATCTATCTATCATCAATCTATTTTATCTATCTATCTATCTATCTATCTATCTATCTATCTATCTATCTGTCTGTCTATCTATGTCAATCTGTCTACCTACCTGCTTCTCTATCTATCTATCTATCTATCTATCTATCTATCTATCTATCTATCTATCTATCTATCTATCATCTATCTATCCTATCTATCTATCTATCTATCTATCTATCTATCTATCTATCTGTATGTCTATCTATCTATCTATCTATCTATTCTATCTATCATCTATCTATCATCAATCTATTTGTATCTATCTATCTGTCTGTCTGTCTATCTATGTCAATCTGTCTACCTGCTTCTCTATCTATCTATCTATCTATCTATCTATCTATCTATCTATCATCTATCTATTCTATCATCTATCTATTCTATCTATCATCTATCTATTCTATCTATCATCTATAATCTATCTATCTATCTATCTATCTATCTATCTATCTATCATCTATCTATCATCAATCTATTTTATCTATCTATCTATCTATCTATCTATCTATCTATCTATCTATCTATCTATCTATCTATCTATCTATCTATCTGTCTGTCTGTCTATCTATGTCAATCTGTCTACCTACCTGCTTCTCTATCTATCTATCTATCTATCTATCTATCTATCATCTATATATCTATCTTTTAATCTGTCTGCCTACCTGCATATTGGTCAATCAATCAATCAATCAATCAATCCACCTACGTATCTATCTATCTATCTATCTATCTATCTATCTATCTATCTATCTATCTATCTATCTATCTATCTACACATCTTTTAATCTGTCTGCCTACCTGCATATTGGCCAATCAATCAATGAATCAATCAACTCACCTACATATCTATCATCTATCTATCTATCTATCTATCTATCATCTATCTATCTATCTATCTATCTATCTATCTATCTATCTATCTATCTATCTTTGAATGTCTACCTACCTGTGTGTCTGGCTCTCAATAAATTAATGAATCAGCTCTTGCTGTCAGCGGAGAGATTGCACTATAGCCCGATGCCTTCAGCAGTGAGGCATGTTGTAATAAAGCGTCTGGTCACTTTCAGTGAGACCCACATTATTACAGATCATTATTTCCATGTAATTAGGCACAGGGCTCTGGTTTAGAGTCCCTAAGACACCCATGGTGCCAAGCTCCCCCCGGCCACTACCATACACACTTAGAATTTCTTTCTTTCTATCTATCTATATATCTATCTATTGCTCTTTCTGTGATTTAGCTCCTCTTCTTTCCTGTAATTTAATTCTGAAATGATTGGTTTTCCAGTTCTGAGAATTGGAAGTGCACACTGCAGACTTCCCAAGTGCTGCTCTGCAGCATATCTGTTCCTAAATGTTTTTTAAAAAACTGATTAGATAGGATTCTAAAAATAATGCATTTTTTCTAACACAATAACAGTGGAAAACATTCGGCTAGATTACGAGTTTTTTGTCGGTAAGGCTTGCGGTGCTAACGAGCAGTTTTTGCTCACCGCTCACCTACAAACAACGCTGGTATTACGAGTTTTCTGAAACCCGGTGTTAGCCATAGAAAAGTGAGCGGAGAGCAAAATTTAGCTCCACATCTCACTGTAATACCAGCGCTGCTTACGGTAGCGGTGAGCTGGCTAAACGTGCTCGTGCACGATTTCCCCATAGAGTTCAATGTGGCAGAGCCCGCTGAAAAAAAACCTAACACCTGCAAAAAAGCAGAGTTCAGCTCCTAACACAGCCCCATTGATTCCTTTGGGGAAATACTTTTTATGTCTACATCTAACATGAAGAAATCTAAGAAGTATGGCAGCAATCAGTGGTTTAAACAAATGGTTTTTATTTTGGAGCACAGCAAACAAAGCGACGTTTCGGGAGCTTCCTCCCTTTGTCAAGCCCTTTGCTTGACAAAGGGAGGAAGCTCCCGAAACGTCGCTTTGTTTGCTGTGCTCCAAAATAAAAACCATTTGTTTAAACCACTGATTGCTGCCATACTTCTTAGATTTCTACTATGTTGTGAGTAGGGTTTGGTGGTACCCCTATATGGCGTGCAAGTGGTTCAGGTGCTGACTGATACTCTTTGGACTTTACATCTAACATGAACCCTGAGTCTAAACACCCCTAATCTTACACTTATTAACCCCTAATCTGCCGCCCCCGACATCGTCGCCACCTGCATAATCTTATTAACCCCTAATCTGCCGCTCCGGACACCGCCGCCACCTACATTATACTTATGAACCCCTAATCTGTCGCCCCCAACATCGCCGCCACCTACATTATACTTATGAACCCCTAATCTGTTGCCCCCAACATCGCCGACACCTACATTATAGTTATTAACCCCTAATCTGCCGCCCCCAACGTCGTCGCAACTTACCTACAATTATTAACCCCTAATCTGCCGCCCCCAATGTCGCCACCACTATAATAAAGTTATTAACCCCTAAATCTAAGTCTAACCCTAAACCTAACCCCCCCTAACTTAAATATCATTTAAATAAATCTAAATAAAATTACTATTATTAACTACATTATTCCTATTTAAAACTAAATACTTACCTATAAAATAAACCCTAAACTAGCTACAATATAATTAATAGTTACATTGTAGCTAGCTTAGGGTTTATTTTTATTTTACAGGCAAGTTTGTATTTATTTTAACTAGGTAAAATAGCTATTAAATAGTTATTAACTATTTAATAGCTACCTAGCTAAAATAAGTACAAATTTACCTGTAAAATAAAACCTAACCTAAGTTACAATTACACCTAACACTACACTATAATTAAATTAATTACCTAATTAACTACAATTAATTACAATTAAATTAAATAAACTAAAGTACGAAAAACCCCCCACTAAATTACAGAAAATAATAAAATAATTACTAGTTTTTTTAAACTAATTACACCTAATCTTATCCCCCTAATAAAATAAAAAGTCCCCCAAAATAAAAAAAAGCCCTACAATATGCTAAATTACAAATAGCCCTTAAAAGGGCCTTTTGCGGGCTGTGCCTTTAACAAGACATAGGATATCTGCTGCATTAAACTGTGCTGTGCCAGGACAGGGGTGGGCGATCTGTGCTCTGACGTGCACGCTTGATGCTTGCGCAGTGATACGTGCTAAATGCTGGGCTTGGTGAGACGCTGAGGCTCCAGGCGATACTCACGAGGTAGGACCATCAGCCGGGCAACTAGGTGGGAGGAAAAGGCACCAGTCAGGATCCACAGCCGGCGGGCTGAATGCTCCACGCTAAGTTGCTGCCAAGCGGGTCAGACTTTTCCTTAGGCAATTGGAGGCAGAGTGCCGGAATTAATACCAAACCGTGAGGTGGTAGCACAAGACGTAACATCTTGCACCTTTTTTCACAGTGTCACTTTTACCCCCCTGGTATAAAAGGGCTGTGGAATCAAAGGGATATACCCGCTGCCTTGTAGTTATTCATCTCAGAAGTGGTTAACATATAAATAAACAGCGAGCTGGGCTGCTGTTAAAGGCCCATCCTGCAACAATAGGCACACTGGAGTGCCGCTATTTTTGTGAGTATACTGCAAATTGTTTCTTTCACTTTAAACAGACAGATTCACACATGCTTTGCATATATTCTCATTTTATATTCCTTTTTATACACATGAGGACCTCCATCGTTCCCCCATCTGGAACCAACGAGCTGGGCTGCTGTTGAAGGTCCAGCCTGCAACTATAGGCACAACTGAATGCCATTGGAGTATGTGAGTACCCTGTGTTACACTAGCCTCAATTGTCTTTTGATGATTACTTGTTTGCCGATACACACATGTGGCGATGTTTCTTTTCTTCTGTTTTGCATCTCAGAATCAGGGGCCAATTTGGCAGCATATAAGGAGACCAAGGAGATTGAGATAGAAATGATCTATGCAGACAAAGGAAACATCAGTTGCAATGCTGAGTTGTCAGGAAGGACTGAGACTTTTTATTAACCATGACTAATTGTAATGTATGCCTTTAACAGAATTAGTCTCTTGTTTTCTATGGAAAAAAAAAAGGTATATGTGAGTAAGGGGTAATTCATAAAAGGGGCAATCAAAATACTGGTTTGTATTTGGTAATATGCCTTATAGTGCTAGTAATGTTTAGGCCTTTTTGTGCACATTCTTGTATAAGTAAATAACGCCTAGATTACGAGTTTGGCATTAGCCTTAAAAAGCAGCGTTGAGAGGTCCCAACACTGCTTTTTAATGCCCGCTGGTATTATGAGTCTGGCAGGTACAGGTGTACTGCTCACTTTTCTTCCGCGACTCAAGGCTACCGCAAATCCCCTTACGTCAATTGCATATCCTATCTTTTTAATGGGATTTGACTAACGCTGGTATTACAAGTCTTGGAAGAAGTGAGCGGTACAGCCTCTACCTCCAAGACTCCTACCTCATTTAAAAGTCAGTAGTTAAGAGTTTTATGGGCTAACGCTGGAACATAAAGCTCTTAACTAAAGTGCTACAAAGTACACTAACACCCATAAACTACCTATTAACCCCTAAACCGAGGTCCCCCCACATCGCAAACACTAAAATAAATTATTTTAACCCCTAATCTGCAGACCGGAAATCGCCGCCACCTACATTATACCTATGAACCCCTAATCTGCTGCCCCTAACATCGGCGACATCTACATTATATTTTTATTTTTATTTTTTTAAATATATTTTTATTGAGGCCATAACAAAGTCCAATATACAAACATTGCAATAAAAACAGTGTCATATAGAATAATACAAGTCATTAACTTCCCGGGGATACAAACATTCTCTGACTAACGATGAGTCCGGGGAGTTGACCCTAATGCTGCCTCATTTAGTACATTAATGAACAGAACATACATATGTCAACTATATCAAATAGATCCACTCATGGGATCAGCAGTCTGGTTCCTGCAGGAGACTCGATATTCACAATCATAAATGCTTATTGGGAATCACATAGAATAAGAAGTGGTTGTTGTGCGTATAGAGCCGTCTAAGATATGTTGGGGTTGAGTTTATGAACTACTGAGTGTAAACCACCCAATGGACACAGTATGGGAATAGGGGGAAATTAGGGGGTCCGAAGAACTATTGACAGAGATGAGTATGGGTAAGGAGTAAAAGATAGGAAGAGAGAGAAGAAAGAAGGAGGAAGAGAAAAAAAAAAAAAAAAGGGGGGGGAGGGAGGGGAAGGGAGGGGTGAGTAGAGGAATGGAGGGAAGAGACTCAGCCGCCTTGGCAAAGCAGCCAAATCGCCCCAATTAAGTTTCGCCACAGTCTGTTCTACAATCTGGTGGTTGACCTAATCATTAGGGCCTTTTGTCCTCCTGTATTCTTCCCAAGGGAGCCAAATTGAGCAGTAAAGGTCATAGCGACCCTTGACCCTCAGCGCGTACTCCTCCATTTTCTGGATGTAGTCTAGGGACTCCAGGACCGGGTTTAGTAGGACAGGGGCATGCCTCGCCCACTGTCTAGCGATAGTGAGTTTCGCTGCCAACAGGATAATAACTCCAAGTAGGCGGGATGATTTTGGAAGGTTCTGTAGTCCAAGGTGGAAAACTGCCGTTTCGCTAGTGAGAGTGTCAAGAAGACCCAGCCTCTGCAACAGAACTGTCACCTGGGCCCAGAAGCGCCCCAATTTGGGGCATTCCCACCAGATGTGCAGATGGGTGCCCCGTCGCTTGCAACCCCTCCAGCAGTCTACCGATCGGGTGGGATACATTTTGTGTAACCTGGTCGGGACCCAATGCCACCGGAGCAGAAGTTTGATGTAGAGTTCAAACAAATTAGAGCATCGAACTGCTGCAATAACATCTTGGAGGGCGCGTTGCCATCCTCCATCTGGGGTCACCGTCCCCATGTCCCTCTCCCAAGCCACCACCGACTGAGTTTTCATGAAATTAAGTGAATTAAGGAGAGTTCTATAGTGGAACGACAGGGTGCCTCGTAGGGGCTTTCCCCCCAGCCATCTCCTCTCCCATATGGTGAGGGTTCTCAAGTTTGACCTCCGGAATCCCCAGGACAGGAGAAGTGATATCAAACGGAGGTATTCGAAGCGCAATTCCCGAGGGAAGTCTTCCAACGGGTAAGTGTGAGGGGGAATAGCCAGCACGTCTCCTCGGTATAGGTCTGAGAGTAATCTGATCTCCAAGACCTCCCATCTCCTGGGGTGGGACTCTGGGAGGCAGTGTAAAAGAGCTTGGACAGAATGTATTGGGGAAGGATGCGGAGCAACCTGTTCAGAGGATCTCAACTCCCTCCAGAGTTTCAGACAGGTCTTAATTATGCGATTATGGATTTCATTCAATACTTCGGCGTGGTCTGGTATCCAGATAAGATCGGCCAGGGCCACGCCCGCAGGTAACGATCCTTGCTCTAGTCGAGACCACCCTGAGGAAGGTTCCTTGACTCCCCAGGCCGAGATATGCAAGAGCATGGCAGCTTTGTAGTATAGGGAGACATTGGGGACTGACATGCCCCCACACCTCTTAGGTTTCTGTAACTGAGCCAATGGGAGTCTCACATGACCTCCTTTCCATATGTATTTTGTGAAAATGGACTGGAAATGATTGAGCAGGTACGCTGGGACGAGAACCGGAAGGCACCTGAAAAAGTAGATCAGTTTGGGTAACAGAAGCATTTTCACGGCCGCGACCCTACCCGTCCAGGAAACCTCCGCGACCCTCCAACCCACAATCATTTGTTGGAATTCTGTGAGGAGGGATCCATAATTAGCGGTTACAATCTGTTTGGGGTCATGGGAGAGGACAACCCCCAGATGTTTAAGACCATCCCTAGACCACTTGAACGGGTATGCCCCTTTCAAAGTGTCAAATGTGGACTCAGATAAGCCGAGGGCGTAAGCCTCAGTTTTAGTATAGTTAAGTTTGTAATACGTCAGGTTAGCAAGCTGCGACAGGATCTTAAATAGTTCAGGGAGTGATTCCTCCGGTTCAGTCAGAAAGATCGTCAAGTCGTCAGCAAACAATGCTAGAACTTGCGGAATGTCATGCAATACCAGAGGATGAATAGTAGGGGTCGCTCGGAGTTTGGCGGCCAGAGGTTCCATCATCAGAGCGAATAGAAGTGGGGACAGGGGACACCCCTGTCTCGTACCATTCTTAATGTCAAGAGATCTAGATACGAATCCCAGTCCCCTCACCCTAGCAGATGGGTCTGAGTAAAGAGCCATGACTGCTTTAGGGAAGGCGTGGGGGAAACCAAAGGACTGCAAGACCTCCACCATATACTCCCACCGGACCCTGTTGAACGCTTTTTCAGCGTCGAGCGACAGGGTAACCAGTGGGATCTCGAGAGCGGCAGACTCAAAGAAAATGTTCAATAGGCGCCGGGTGTTGTCCGAGCCCTGACGGCCTGGGGTGAACCCCACCTGGTCCGGATGTACCAGAACCGGGAGAATTTTGTTTAATCGGGTTGCCAGAATTTTTGCGTATAGTTTCACATCTCCATTGATGAGAGATATAGGACGATAACTCTCACAAAACTCAGGGTTCTTTCCTGGTTTAGGGATGGTTACAATTGACGCCTCCAAAAACTCTCGAGGAAACTTGCCTGTAGCCGCTGCTTCCCCAAACACCCGGGCAAGGAGGGGACCCAGTTGGCCCACAAATTTTTTATAAAACATAGCCTCAAATCCATCGGGCCCTGGAGATTTATGAGTCTTAAGATTCTTTATTGTCGTTGCAATCTCTTCTACCGTTATGGGTGCGGTAAGCGAGTCCATCCTGTCCTCAGGGACCCTCGGTAGCCGGAGGCCACGAAGGAACTCCAAAATGGCCGACACCGGAGCGAAATTCGCGGAGGGGTCATTGGAGATCTGATAGAGTTCACTGTAGTAGTGTAAGATTCTGTTCTCTTATTTTCCTTGTCACTCCCAGTTACTCCCACTGACTGCTGATTCGCTAACTACTCCTTAAGACAGGTGCTCCCCTTGCACTCTGTGCTTAGTATTGAAGTTTCTACACACAGATTGGATTACAAACTTTCTCTGTCCTGCATGTTCCAGCTTACCTATAACCAATTGCTGGTATTATAACAGGATTCAAAAGACTTTGTTTGCCGTTATTACCTTCTAGGACTTCATTGTCTTCTGCCTTATAATCAAGTGAGGAATTGTTCAACTTTTGTTTTGTTTAATTAGCTGCTTCATTCTTTCTGCAGCTCATACCTTCAACACAGCTAAACAGCAGCACGCAAAAGGAATCAAACCGTGACGTCACTTCTACTCCGGGCCCGGCACCAACAAACTTTCTCCCTGCTTGCGGTTGGAACGGACTACTACCGAATAACCTTAATACTTGTGTATGAGTTACAGGTACCAAACTATTTAACCACATTACCGCTTTACTAACCTATCTACTGCTAACTTACTTGTGGCTATTACTACAATTATATTACTACTGAAGCATCAACTAATATCTGCTTAACTGTTTGTTCTCTGCAAAGATCCTGCTTTTCTTTGAAAATAATAAGGCATATCTCCTGCATAATCTGCTATGTTGAATTAAGTCACTTGCTTGCTGGGAAAGACTTTCTTTATTGCTGCTGCATTTGTTCCGTTATTCCACCAGTTCTATACTCTATTTCTGTTGTTGTCTCTCTAAGATATACATCCGATTATATATCTTTAATCCTGCAGCTTGGTGCTGTATACAATCCATGTTCTTTTTCTGAATTTGAGCAAAATTCCCAATTCTGAAAGAGTCCTTTTTGCAATAAAGGATTTAGACAGAATTGTGTAACAAACAAACAATTTTGGTTGAAACTGCAGTTGTGTTCCACAATCAAGAGTTTTATTCAAAACCTTACATAATACTAAGCCACACTATGGAACCAGCAGATTTGCGCCAAATTGTTTACAACCTTACTCAAAAGGTTGATCAGCTCTCACAAGGTATGCGTGAATTACAGATTGAAAATGATGCTTTGCGTAACATAATAAAGGACTCTATTGCAGTTAAAGGTAATCAGGCTGAAAATGTTACTGAACCACAATTGTCACTTCCAGATCTTTTCTCTGGTAACAGAAAAACATACAGATCATTTAAAAATTCCTGCCAACTTCTTTTTTCCATGAAACCTAGAACATACCCCACTGAGAGAGTGAGAGTTTTGACTACCATTTCCTTTCTCAGGGGGGACCCCAGAAATTATGCAGATAAATTTATTGAAAACCAAGATCCTATTCTCAGCTCTCTGGATGATTTTTTCAATGCTATGGATGAAATGTTTCAGGATACAGATGTACAGCTCACCGCAGAAATGACTTTGAGGAGTCTCAAACAAGGGAAAAGACCTGTAGAAGAATACATCACAGACTTTAAGCAGTACGCTACAGATGCACTATGGACCCCAGTTGCTCTCCGCAACCAATTCCGTCTCGGTCTTTCAGAGACACTAAAAGATGAATTCGCCAGAATTGAGCTTCCTCAGACTTTAGAAACATTTATGAAGATGGCTATTCAGATTGATCGCCGTTTAAGAGAAAGAAAAGCTGAAAAAAACGCTATTGAATACAAACCCAAAAGTTCTTACTCCTCTTCTCTTTCTAACTCATTTACTCCTGCTAAAACAACTGCAGAACCTATGGAGATAGGTTTTCTGAGAGGTCCTCTGACTCAAGAAGAAAAACAACGCAGGCGCATAAAAAATTTATGTATGTATTGCGCTAATGCATCTCACACTGTTCAAGATTGTTCACTTCTATTAAAGAATAAGAAAAGTAAGTCTAACTACCTGTATACTTCGTTTCAATCATCTATACAAAATACTTATTGTACTTTATCTGTTTCTTTACAGCTGCTTCAAAGTCAAGTAACGATTAATGATGCCATCATTGATTCTGGGGCTACTGGGAATTATTTGGATCATGATTTTTGTATCAAAAACAAAATCCCTCTCATCAAGAAGAAGACTCCTATACCTATTAGGGTCATTGATGGTTCACTTATGTTTTCTGGTCCTATAATTTTTGAGACTATCCCTATAAAGCTTAACATTGATGGACATTTTGAAATGTTATCTTTTGATGTTCTCCCTTCGCCCCATTTTTCTTTAGTTTTGGGTTTAAAGTGGTTACAAGTACATAACCCCACAATTACTTGGTTTCCTTTCAAAATAAAGTTTATTTCTGCTTATTGCAAAACTACCTGTTTTCCTTGTCCATTATTATTACATTCAACTGTTCCCTCTGACTCTTTACCCATACAATATATCGAGTTTGAAGATGTTTTCAGTAAGACTGAGGCTGAGAACCTACCCCCTCATAGGGTTTATGATTGCCCTATTGATCTTCAACCTGGTGCTCAAATTCCTTTTGGACATCTCTATCCCTTAAGTAATCCAGAACTCGAAGAACTTAAATTGTATCTCGAAGAAAACCTAAAAAAAGGTTTTATTAGACCTTCCACATCCCCAGCTGGTGCTGGTTTTTTTTTTGTTCGCAACAAAGACGGCAGTCTTAGGCCTATCATTGATTATCGCGAGTTGAATAAATGTACTATCAAAAATCGCTATCCGCTGCCATTAATTCCAGAGATGATTGAGAGGCTCTCTGACGCTTCCATATTTACTAAGCTTGATTTAAGAGGGGCATACAATCTCATCAGAATAAAAGAGGGGCATGAATGGCTGACGGCATTTAGGACCAGATATGGCCTATTTGAATATCTTGTAATGCCGTTCGGCCTATGTAATGCCCCTGCCACATTTCAATACTTCATAAATGATGTATTCCGTGATCTCCTTGACGTATGTCTAGTTATTTATCTAGATGACATTCTCATATACTCAAGAACTATGGAGGATCATGTGAAACATGTTCGACAGGTACTCTCCCGACTCAGAGCCCATAAACTCTACGCTAAATTAGAAAAATGTAAATTCCATACTACTGAAGTTTCTTTCTTGGGATACAACATCTCTCCTTCAGGAATTCAAATGCAAAAAGAAAAAGTGGACACTGTTCTGAACTGGCCAGAACCAAAATCCAGGAAAGAGTTACAACGCTTCCTAGGATTCTCCAATTACTACAGGAAATTCATAAAAGGGTTTTCTAAAATCGTGAAACCTCTTACGATTCTAACTGGTTCTTCCATTCCTTTCACCTGGGGAAATGATGCTAGAGACGCCTTTATTCACTTAAAAAACAGGTTCACATCTGCACCTATTCTTCAATTTCCTAACCCATCTTATCAGTACACTTTGGAGGTTGATTCTTCTGACTATGCTATTGGTGCTGTACTTTCCCAACAAAAATCCTTATCAGAACCTCTTCATCCAATTTCTTATTTCTCCAAACTTATGACACCTGCAGAACGTAATTATGCCATCGGAGATAAGGAATTGTTGGCTATCCGTCAATCCCTAGAACACTGGAGACATCTTCTCGAGGGTACTACTCTACCAATTATCATTTATACGGATCATAAGAATCTACAGTATTTACAATCTAACAAAACACTCTCTGCCAGACAGGTTCGCTGGAGTCTTTATTTCGACCGTTTTAATTTCTCAATTATTTACAGACCTGCCAATAAAAACGCAAAAGCTGACGCCTTATCCCGACTTCCTAAACCTCCAACTGATTTGCATATCAGAAAAGACATTGTCTCTCCTGAATGTTTCATTGGTATCACTACCCCTATCTTAACAGAATTAAGAGATTTCTGTAAAAAACAGCCAACACCTCCTGAACCAGATTTGCTTAAAAACCATGGCTTGTATTTCCGAGGTCAAAAGATATATGTGCCTAATTCTATGAGAACACTTATCATTCAGACTTGCCATGATAACCCCTTGCTGGTCACCCTGGTGTTAAAAAGACACATGAACTTGTTTCTCGAACATATTGGTGGCCTCAGATGAAATCATCTATTTCTGATTATATAGGCACATGCAGGGTTTGTATCACTTGTAAGCCTGAACGAAGACCACCTTTTGGTTTACTCATGCCTTTACCAGTTCCCGATAAACCTTGGCACCATGTCTCAATGGACTTTATTGTTGATTTACCTCCATCAAGTAACCAGACCACTATACTTGTTGTCATTGATGTTTTTACTAAGATGGCTCATTTTTTACCATTCCACAAATTACCAACCTCTTCAGAGACTGCTCATTTATTCATTGATCATATTGTTAAGTTACATGGACTTCCTTCTATCATAACTACCGACCGAGGATCACAATTTACCTAAAAATTCTGGACCAAATTATGTGAAATTACTAACATTGACCATCGATACTCCACAGCTTTTCACCCCCAGACTAACGGACAATCAGAGAGATTGAACCAGTGGCTTGAACATTATTTGAGGTGCTACTGTTCTTATCATCAAAATGATTGGTTTAAATATCTCTCAATGGCAGAATTTGCTTATAATAATTCAACCAATTCTTCCACAAAGATGACTCCTTTCTTTGCAAATTATGCTTACCATCCTAAGTTTTCTTTTATATCCTTTACTTCTTCGGATTCACCTTTGCTCGATGAAATACATAATTCTCTACAAGAAAATTTCAAAACTATACAAGAGAATATTCTAGATGCCCAGAAGTCACAAAAACACTTTTATGACCTTCGAAGAAGAAAACCACCTGAATATACTGTTGGTGATTTAGTCTGGCTTTCTACAAAAAATTTAAAACTACAAATCCCTTCCAAGAAGATGGCCAGTCTATTCATTGGTCCTTTTCCCATTCAAAAGATTATTAATGCCAATGCTGTCAGATTGGAGCTTCCTAACTCGCTAAGAATTCATCCCACTTTTCACGTTTCCCTTTTGAAACCATATATTCCTACGAGACATAACCAGATTCTATTACCTCCTTCGCCTTTGCCTTTGGATGATAATGAATATGAAGTTGACTCCATACTAGATTCCAGATATTCCAATGGGGTCCTTCAATATTTGGTAAGATGGAAAAACTATTCCAGTGATGAGGACTCCTGGGAACCTCTTTCCAATCTCAACTCCCCTCGTCTTCTATCAATGTTCCATCGTCGCCATCCTGATAGGCCTCGGCCAATCGCTGTGGAACAGCTCCCTTGAGGAGGGGGTCATGTAAGATTCTGTTCTCTTATTTTCCTTGTCACTCCCAGTTACTCCCACTGACTGCTGATTCGCTAACTACTCCTTAAGACAGGTGCTCCCCTTGCACTCTGTGCTTAGTATTGAAGTTTCTACACACAGATTGGATTACAAACTTTCTCTGTCCTGCATGTTCCAGCTTACCTATAACCAATTTCTGGTATTATAACAGGATTCAAAAGACTTTGTTTGCCGTTATTACCTTCTAGGACTTCATTGTCTTCTGCCTTATAATCAAGTGAGGAATTGTTCAACTTTTGTTTTGTTTAATTAGCTGCTTCATTCTTTCTGCAGCTCATACCTTCAACACAGCTAAACAGCAGCACGCAAAAGGAATCAAACCGTGACGTCACTTCCACTCCGGGCCCGGCACCAACAAACTTTCTCCCTGCTTGCGGTTGGAACGGACTACTACCGAATAACCTTAATACTTGTGTATGAGTTACAGGTACCAAACTATTTAACCACATTACCGCTTTACTAACCTATCTACTGCTAACTTACTTGTGGCTATTACTACAATTATATTACTACTGAAGCATCAACTAATATCTGCTTAACTGTTTGTTCTCTGCAAAGATCCTGCTTTTCTTTGAAAATAATAAGGCATATCTCCTGCATAATCTGCTATGTTGAATTAAGTCACTTGCTTGCTGGGAAAGACTTTCTTTATTGCTGCTGCATTTGTTCCGTTATTCCACCAGTTCTATACTCTATTTCTGTTGTTGTCTCTCTAAGATATACATCCGATTATATATCTTTAATCCTGCAGCTTGGTGCTGTATACAATCCATGTTCTTTTTCTGAATTTGAGCAAAATTCCCAATTCTGAAAGAGTCCTTTTTGCAATAAAGGATTTAGACAGAATTGTGTAACAAACAAACAATTTTGGTTGAAACTGCAGTTGTGTTCCACAATCAAGAGTTTTATTCAAAACCTTACAAGTAGTCAGCGAAGGCTTCTCCAATGTCATTAGGAGAGTAACATTTTTTATTGTTTCTCGTGATGTATGCTATTTTACTTATTAAAATTCTTTGTTGGAGTTTATGGGCTAGGAGCTTGTCCGCCCTGTCTCCTTTGTGGTAATACCTCTGCTTCAGATAGTAGAGCCCTCTCTGGACCCTCTCCAGCTCCCGGGTCTCTATCTGTTTTTTAAGTGCTTGAACTTTCCTTACCAAGGAATCCGATCTAGATCCTCTGAGCTGGTTTCTGGTGAGAATGTAATCGTGATAAAGGTGCGCCAAGCTGGCTCCTCTGAGTCGTTTGGCCTCCGACGCCTTTTGGATAAAAAGTCCGCGGAGATAGGCCTTAAGCGTCGCCCACAAGGATAGTGCTGATATGGACCCAGTGTCATTCACACAGAGGAACTCCTCAATTTCCCGCTGCCAGAGAGGGATCTGTGGATCCGCGAGAAGATATTCCGGGAGACACCATGAGCATCCACCGCCTCCCGAGGGGGATAAAGTAATGCTCACGACCACTGCGTCATGGTCTGACCATGCGCAAGGTACGATCCTCGCCTCCTCCACTGATTGTAACGACCTCGAGTGACAAAAAACATAGTCGAGCCTCGAGAAAGACAGAGAGGGGGCTGAATAGTAAGTATAATCATCCACGTCAGGATGCAAAGCTCTCCAGACGTCGTGATACGAATATTGAGTAACGGCATTTCTAAAGAGATTGGAGTAGTGTTCCTCTCCCCGCAGTGAAGGGTTCCTTTTCTGCGACTTTCTGTCCCTGCTCGGGTCCCAGACCAGGTTACAGTCTCCACCTATGATAACCTGCCCTTCACCCAGTCGGTTTACCTTTCCAAGAAGGTGGTTGAGGAATCTGGTCTGATTGACATTAGGGGAGTACAGAGCTACCAAAGTGAGCAGGATGTTATCCAGCCGGCAAACACAGATAATATATCTGCCCGAGGGGTCAGACTCCAGGTATACAGGTTCATAGGAGACCTGTTTACCAATTAGGATAGTAACTCCCCTAGCCTTTTTATGGAAGGTTGAAGATAAGCAGATTGGGAGTCCTTAGGGTGAAACATGGCTGCCCTCGGCCCCGTCCAGTGAGTTTCCTGTATGTACACGACATCCAGTTGTGTTTTTAAGAATTTGAGAAGGAGACTCCGTTTAGTAGGAGAGTTAAGACCCCGGACGTTTAATGTGGCAAGTCTCATAGCGAAGTGGAGAGAGGAAAAAAAAATAAAAAATTTAGTGAGAATAGTCAAGATAAGAAAGGGTATAGGGAAGGAACACTGTAATATGCTAGGTTCTTCGGACTGGGCAGGGACTACTTCACTCTACCAAATAAGGAGTACGGAGGATAGTATTGTTTATCCCTAACCGTACAGATGATCAGGAATATCGGGCTGAAGTCAATTCGCAACATGCTTACACTACAACATCTTACCAACCCCCAGGTAACGTCCGGGATTTAGGGTAGCCCTAGTTTCCAAGGGAAATTAACTTGCATAGGTAGGTTATACATCAATTAGTGCATAAAGGTCTTAATGAATAAACATATAAAACATTAATAGGCATATTTAAAACATAGGATTTGTAGAAAGGCACGTAGTATGCAAAATTTTAGACACAGTAACATACATTTCAACAAGAAGGGTCACATATTTGGATATAGACTCAGGGGAAGGGGTTCATCTTAACCCATTCGCCGCCTCAGCAGCTGCAAGGGGAAACATAAGACCATATCAGAGAGCAGGACCTGGGAATGGGTTAGGGAGCAGGACTTAGGTAAGGTGAAGAGGAGCTGGAGGTGCAGCAGGGAGGAGAGTACAGGAAATAGTTCTAGTGGGAGATGGGGGAAGGCAAGAAAGGCCGAGGTTAAAGGGAAAGGCATCAGAAGGAAGGAGGAGTAGCGAGGGTAAGGTTAAGGCAAGGTAAGCAAATAGGTAGGGAGAGTGGCCTGTTGTGACATCATGCAGTAAAGATGATATAGCCCCCCAAAATAACATCTGTAATATGCAGGCCACAGGAAGGCAATAAACATCAACCAGCAAATAATTAGCAAGTGGGGGGAGTAGACCATTGCACTTGGCCAACAGGGTGGGGCACCAAGGAGCAGCAGGAGTATGGGTGAGGGGCCAGAGAGAGGCGGATGAAAAAAGGGAAAGGAGGAGCCAGCAGAAAAGAGGGCAGTAAGGGAGAGAGAGAGGAGTGGTTACAGATAGCCAGAGTATAGAGTGATCTTCATTAGCAACACTAAGTAAGGGGAAGATGTGGTACCCAGAGAAAACAATTGCCCCACTCGAGGCACCCACAAACGAAAAAAACAGTAAACAACAAATAATTAACCATTGGTACAGTTTTTAGTACATTACCAGTCCTCTTAGTAACTTTAAGGCATTGGGGGCAGTCTCAGTCTTCCAATATGTTGGCCAACAAGGGTTAGCCTGGAACACGGCCAACAAGGGCCCTGTTATAGGTATAAGATAGTCCATGACAGATGGAGTAGAAAACTGAATCATCGAACTGGAAGTTGTTGGGCCGGCTCCTGCCTGCCTGGATTCCAGGCCTCTACCCCCGGTCTCAGCGGGGGACCCACTCTTTGTGGGCGGGGAGGGTCCCCGTCCATATTTCCAGCGGGTAGATTCCAAACCCGCAGAAGGTCCTGAGCCTGCCGCGGGGTGAGAGCTGTGTGTTGCATTCCATCTTTAGTAATGATGAGCTTCGTGGGAAATCCCCACCTGTACCGGATTTGATGCAGGCGTAGGGTTCTTGTGGATTCATTAAAACTCTGTCTTTGTTGCAGGGTAAAGGAGGATAAATCTGGATACAGTGATACATCTTGAAATTGTTCTGGAAGCTGGGGTTGCCTGAGGGTCACTTTCATGAGCCTATCCTTGGAGGAGTAATAGTGAAGTCTGGCTATGGTATCTCGGGGCTTATCCATAGGGAGATTTTGTGGTCTAGCCGCTCAATGGATTCTGTCAATTCTCACATCATGTTCTCCTGTAGGTCCCAGAATAGCTCTGAATAACGCCTGGGCATATTTTTCTAACTCCTGGGGGCCCACAGACTCAGGGATTCCACGTATTCTAACATTGTTCCGCCTGGAGCGGTCCTCTAAGTCTGCTAATTTCGCCTCTAGAGATGATACCTGGTCTGCCAGATTTTGAGTGTAGCTAACCCAATTTGTATGGTCAACAAGTAAATCTTCTTGTTTGCGTTCAATTATATCTGTCCTCTCATTGACTGTGACAATGTCTTTCCTCAGATCATCAAAAGACCTCTCCAATTGGTCGAATCTTTTCGCAAAAGATTGAGTTTGTTGATCTAATAGCAACTTTATAGAGTAAATGGTGACTGTTTCAGACTGCGTGCGAAAGGGTGGAGAACTTCTCACACTGGCCCTCCCTTCAGATAAAGGAGGAGAGATAGATCTGTCATCATCAGAGATGTCTGGTATAGGATCTCTAATAGGTTGGAAATGGTCTCGGACCGTGTGCTTTGAGGATTGGGGGCCCTTAGACTTCCTTTTGGCTTGTTGTGACATTGTGTAGCAGGGTCCCTGGAAACAGGGGTATCTGTAGTCAAGAGCAGGATCTCAACTGGGGAGGCCCGGTAGGCACAGCTGTTTCGCACCAGTGGGGAGGGGTGCCGCAGAATTTAGCACATCATTACCAGGCTGGACAAGCTAAATAAGTGAGAACTATCTTCAGTATAGACTGATGCACTTGTGATTATAGGACTGTTCAGCAGGTGGATGAGCAATGTGTAGCTCCTGGAACTGGCAACCCAAAGATAAATGTGTCTCTCCCCAAGGGAAGTGCCACCACTGGGCTCAGACGGAAAAGGAAACTAGGGTATGACCTGCCCCAGGTAGGAGCAGGAAAGGGGAGGGAGAGACACAGCAGTATTGCCCTTTTCTGTGCTGTTAGTATATGCAGAGGTTATGCCTTTTAGTAAATGACAGGAGTGACAGAGCAATGTGCAGCGATATTACTAATCTCCTGTATCTGGAAGAAGTCAAAAGCACCACACTATGTCAGGGAGGTGAGACCACGTGGTACTGCAGTGGTCAGAGTATGGCCAATATGTGTAGTTAAGTTGGATCCAGCTACTCAAGGCTTAGTGCACTGACAACTGTAAGATGGAAAAAATGTCCAGTTAAGGTTCAGAATGCCAGGCCCAAATGACAATGGTAGAGCACCAATTGCAGGTGGGCTCAGCAGGCCGCTGTAGGCTGTGTGTAAGGTAGGAGTACTGGGGTCTTAGACTGAGGGCCAAGCAGGTGAAGGCAAGTATTGGGCCTGGGCAGGAGGTGAGTCTAATAAGTCACTTAAGGCAAGGCAGTTCAGAGAGACTCAGGTGGCTGTTACCATTACCCCGCTATCCAAAACAGTGGCAGAGTAAGCAAGTGTGCACCAGAGCGGAGCCCCGGCCCTCCGGCGCACAGTGGTTTGCAGGGATTGCGCTGGTTTGTTGCGCTCTTATCCTCCCCCAGGTCTAGCCTGCTGTACTCACACAGAAGCGTCTCGTAGTCGGGAGCCTGCACACTTCTCGGCTCCTTGTCCTTCGTTTGGTAGCTGGCGTCTGCACGGGCCTTTCACTCTTTCTCTGGCCAATGACGTCAGTGAGTAATGGCGATCCTTTGCACCTTTTTTTCTCCCGACAGGACCGCTCCTTCCTTGTAGCCTACGGTTATAGGTCTGTGTAGGTAGGTGTCCGGAGGGGTATTTTCAATTACCCGGTGTTTGCTGTCCTGCCGCTTGCTGTCAGGTCCGTTTTTTAGGGGCTCTCTCAGGGCCGTATATGGACTAGTCCTGCAGGAAATGTACTATAGCCTAATTTAAAGTTCCAACATAGAGTGGTCAGCAGAGTATCCCTTCAGGGTATAGCAGCAATGGAGTAAAAGGGGAAAACAAAAAAAAAGACACTATTTTAAAACTATTTTCCTTTCACTCTTCAGGAGCTCTATACAAACACGTCTTCACAGCTCACAAGCTAGCTCCGCCCCCTACATTATATTTTTTAACCCCTAATCTGCTGCCCCCAACATAGCCGCCACCTACCCACAATTATTAACCCCTAATCTGCCGACCGGACATCGCCGTTACTTTAATAAATGTATTAACCCCTAAACCGCCGCCCTCCCGTCTCGCAAACACTAGTTAAATTTTATTAACCCCTAATCTGCCCCCCCCAACATCGCCGCCACCTACCTACAATTATTAACCCCTAATCTTCTGACCCCAACGTCGCCGCTACTATAATAAAGTTATTAACCCTAAACCTATCTAACCCTAACCCTAAACCCCCCCAATTTAAATATAATTTAAATTAAATCAAATTAAATTAATTTAACATAATTAAATAAATTAATCCTATTTAAAACTAAATACTTACCGATAAAATAAACCCTAAGCTAGCTACAATATAACTAATAGTTACATTGTAGCTAACTTAGGATTTATTTTTATTTTACAGGCAACTTTGTATTTATTTTAACTAGGTACAATAGTTATTAAATAGTTATTAACTATTTAATAACTACATAGCTAAAATAAGTACAAAATTACTTGTAAAATAAACCCTAACCTAAGTTACAATTACACCTAACACTACACTATCATTAAACTAATTACCGAAACTACCTACAATTAATTACAATTAAATGAAATAAACTAAATTACGAAGGAAAAAAACACTAAATTACAGAAAATAAAAAAAGAATTACAAGAATTTTAAACTAATGACATCTAATCTAATCCCCCTAATAAAATAAAATAAAAATCAAAATAATAAAATTCCCTACCCTATACTAAACTACAAATAGCCCTTAAAAGGGCCTTTTGCGGGGCATTGCCCCAAAGTAATCAGCTCTTTCACCTGTAAAAAAAAAAATACAATACCCCCCAACATTACAACCCACCACCCACACACCCCTACTCTAAAACCCACCCAATCCCCCCTTAAAAACACCTAACACTAACCCCCTGAAGATCACCCTACCTTGATCCGTCTTCACCCAGCCGGACACGAGTGGTCCTCCAGAGGGTCCGAAGTCTTCATCCGATTGGGGCAGAAGAGGTCCTCCAGATGGCAGAAGGCTTCACCTAGGTGGCATCTTCTATCTTCATCCATCCGGAGTGGAGCGGGTCCATCTTCAATCCAGCCAACGTGGAGCATCCTCTTCAAATGAAGTAATAATGAAGAATGAAGGTTCCTTTAAATGACGTCATCCAAGAATCCTATCAGCCAATCGTAATTAAGGTAGGAAAAATCCTATTGGCTAATGCTATCAGCCAATCGGATTGAAGTTCAATCCGATTGGCTGATCCAATCAGCCAATAGGATTGACCTTGCATTCTATTGGCTGATTGGAACAGCCAATAGAATGCAAGGTCAATCCGATTGGCTTATTACATCAGCCAATAGGATTTTTCCTACCTTAATTCCAATTGGCTGATAGGATTCTTGGATGACGTCATTTAAAGGAACCTTCATTCTTCATTATTACTTCATTTGAAGAGGATGCTCCACGTTGGCTGGATTGAAGATGGACCCGCTCCACTCCGGATGGATGAAGATAGAAGATGCCACCTAGGTGAAGCCTTCTGCCATCTGGAGGACCTCTTCTGCCCCGATCGGATGAAGACTTCGGACCCTCTGGATGACCACTTGTGCCCGGCTGGGTGAAGACGGCTCAAGGTAGGGTGATCTTCTGGGGGTTAGTGTTAGTTTTTTTTTAAGGGGGGATTAGGTGGGTTTTAGAGTAGGGGTGTGTGGGTGGTGTGTTGTAATGTTGGGGGGGTATTGTATTTTTTTTTACAGGTGAAAGAGCTGATTACTTTGGGGCAATGCCCCGCTAAAGGCCCTTTTATGGGCTATTTGTAATTTAGTATAGGGTAGGCAATTTTATTATTTTGGGGTAATTTAGTGGGGGGGGGGTTTCAGTAATTTAGTTTATTTCATTTAATTGTAATTAATTGTAGGTAGTTTAGGTAATTAGTTTAATGATAGTGTAGTGTTAGGTGTAATTGTAACTTAGGTTAGGGTTTATTTTACAGGTCATTTAGTACTTATTTTAGCTAGGTAGTTATTAAATAGTTAATAACTATTTAATAACTATTGTACCTAGTTAAAATAAATACAAAGTTGCCTGTAAAATAAAAATGAATCCTAAGCTAGCTACAATGTAACTATTAGTTATATTGTAGCTAGCTTAGGATTTATTTTGTCGGTAAGTACCGTATTGTTCCGAGTATAAGCCGCTCCTGAATATAAGCCGCACCCTTAAAGTTTGGTGCCATGTTTAAGAAATAACCCTTACAGGCTGCCTCCTCTTAACCCACTCCTTCCCTCAAGCAGTGCCCACTACTCACACTATTACCCCTACCTTACATAAGCCTTCCCTCAGCCTCTCTCACCCCCTTCACACGCAGACCCCTGTTTAATCTCTTAGCCTTAGCCCTGACAGATACCCTAAGTCTCCTTACCCTCCTCCCTTGTACACACATAGCCCCCTCATAACCCTCACAGGCTGCTTCCTTTTAACCCACTCCTTCCCTCAAGCAGTGCCCACTACTCACACTATTAACACTATCCCTACCTTACATAAGCCTCCCCTCAGCCCTTCTCACCAATCAGAGCCCCCTTTTTCCTCACACATCCCCCTCCTCATCAATCCTGACTCACCCTCCTTTAACAGGAGGAATTACCAGTACTATGGGGGCAAAAGTCTAAAAACTGTGCTCACACAAATTGTCCAGGAAGTCCAGGGTGTGTCCGGACCCCTCCCGGCAACATCAGCGATTCAACCTAAGCCCCACCCGGACCTTTCACTGTAAGATACTGAGTATAGGCCGCACCCCTGATTTAGAGACTTACATTAGGGGAAAAAAGTGCGGCCTATACTCAGAACAATACGGTATTTATTTTTAAATAGGATTAATTTATTTAATTATGTTAAATTAATTTATTTTAATTTAAATTATATTTAAGTTAGGGGGGTTAGGGTTAGGGTTAGACTTAGGTTTAGGGATTAATAACTGTATTATAGTGGCGGTGATGTTGGTGGCGGCAGATTAGGGGTTAATAAATTTAATATAGTTGCAGCGATGTTGGGGGGGGCAGATTAGGGGTTAATAAATATAATGTAGGTGTCAGCGATGTTAAGGGCAACAGACTAGGGGTTTGTAAGTATAATGTAGGTGGCGGTGGTGTCCAGAGCGGCAGATTGGGGGTTAATAATATAATGCAGGGGTCGGCGATGTCAGGGGCGGCAGATTAGGGGTTAATAAATCTAAGATTAGGGGTGATTAGACTCGGGGTTCATGTTAGGGTGGTAGGTGTAGACATAAAAAGTATTTCCCCATAGGAAAAAATTGGGGCTGCGTTAGGAGCTGAACGCTGCTGTTTTGCAGGTGTTAGGTTTATTTTCAGCCAGCTCAGCCCCATTGTTTCCTATGGGGAAATCGTGCACGAGCACGTTTTGCCAGTTTACTGCTACCGTAAGCAACGCTGATATCGAGGTGAGATGTGGAGCTAAATTTTGCTCAACGCTCACTTTTCTGAGGCTAACGCCGGCTTGCAGAAAACTCGTAATACCAGCGTTGTTTAAAGGGAGAGGTAAGAAAAAAAGGAGCGTTAGCACCGCACAGCCTTACCGACAAAACTTATAATCTAGCCGTAAGTCTTTTTATACAGATAAGCTGCCTATGTTTCAATTCAATCATTGCAGTTTTCGTATGTTCTTCATAGTAAGGGGTTAAATAATCTTCTGGATCAAATAGGAGAGGCAGGAAAGAAGCAAGTCCACTTAATTATTTGAAATATAAAGGAATTGTATTAAAAAATAATTTAATATTAGCCCTGTCCCCTATGGATAAATTTATTCTAGCCACCTCTAACATTAAAACCTCAACCATGACAGGGAGAAGACAACAGGAGAAAAAAGTGGTCAGACGTAGTACAGACACAATTGTAGAGCCTTCCCAGGAGGCTGGGACGGAAGTAACAAATAACTCAGAACTACTGAAACAAATTAGTAACCTATTCATGCCCAAATTTGACACACTGCAAAATAGTGTTGATGCAATTTCAGTAGAAATCAAACAAATTGCAGCCAGAGTAAGCCTAGCTGATCAAAGAATCTCAGATTTGGAGGATAAAGATATTAAAAAAGATAAAGACCTGGTAGGAATGCATAAGCAACTCACATTCTTAACTGATAAAATTGAAGATCTTGAAAATAGATCTAGGAGAAATAATTTAAGAATAATTGGAATCCCAGATCCAGTTTAGGACAAAGAGCTACTACACTTTGCATCAGTTCAATTACCTTTGTTATTAAAAGTAGCAGATCCTAATCAAGTTTTCTCAATAGAACGGTCACATAGGATTGGTAGTCTTAGAAATCGAGAGGAAGTAAGGGATAGACCTAGGCCTATTATCATAAAATTCTTGAATTTTCAAGAAAAAAATCAAATTTTACAGGCTTACAGAGCCCAAAAGGATGTGTACTATAACAATAAGAAATTCTTGATTTTTCAAGACTTTTCATTTGAGACCTCCAATAAGAGGAAAGCATGTGCACCATTATGTTCACATCTGATTGAGGAAGGAAGGTTAAGCATAAAAACTAATGAGGGGTTTCAAACATTTGATAGTCCGCAGGAAGCAGAACATTTTTTAAAAGAAGAATTTAAGTAATAATGTCAGTATGAATTTAACACTCTAGAATAAATCAAAGCAACAATGATAAGAGAATAAGAAGTATTTACATAACAATGTTCTTTATTATTAGGTTTGGAAACAGTTGGGTTTGTTGGTCCGGTGGTGTGTTCTTCCTTTTTTTTTTTGCGTTGCTCTCCCTTAAAAAGAAGAGTATAAAATTTCTGAGACTATTCAGAGTTTGGATGAATTTGAAAGTCAAAAATTAAAATGGGCCTGGGTGAGAGAGGTAATTTTTGCACCAGGAGTACATAGGAAAAATGGGGTAGCCATACTTCTCAGGAAAAATCTACAATACCAAATTCTCAGACGGGTAACAGACCAACAGGGCAGGTTTATCATTCTTGAAATAGAAGTAGGGAGGAAAAAAGTGGAAATTTGTAACATATATGGTCCCAATGAAAGGAAAAGGTCCTTCTGGGAGACAATTCAAACTAAATTAATGGATTTTGGAAAAAATTTTGGAAAAAATATCATAGTAGGAGGCGATCTCCATTTGGCCCCATCAGAATGTTTGGACAGGAAAAAAATGGGGAAGAATGGCTGACTTGGTAATGTGGATACTAAAATATTTAGAACTTTTTGTCATAATCTAGAATTGTTGGAAATATGGAGGAACACTCACCCAGATTCTAAAGAGTATACGTGCCTGTCTAAGGTATATAAATCGCTATCCCGTATTGATATTTTTTTAATTAGTAAAAACTTATTTTCTTTGGCTCAGAAAACAAAAATCCATCCAATCACCATTTCTGACCACGCCCCAATATCACTGTCCTTAGTAATTAAACTTGGTAAATCATTAAATAATAGATTGTTCTTACCTACTTGTATAATAATGTAAAATTTAGGGAGTTTTTAGTTAATCAATGGACTGACTATTATAGGAGGAAAAAAGAACCAGTTCAGAATGTTGAAAATATTTGGCAAGCCTTTAAAGCAGTTATTCGGGGAGAAATATTAGTCTATGTAGTTAGAATGAAGAATGAAAAATAATAAATATTGGATTCAACTTACAAACCAAATAGTTAACAAATATCAAATCTATCTAAGAAATAATAGTAAAAAAAAACTTGGAAGATTATTTAGAAGCAAAAAAACAGAGACAATTGGTGTATCCTGAAAGAATCCCAGAGTGAGCTTAGGAGTAATAGTCAATTTATGGCTCATGGCAATAAAATAGGAAAATATTTAGCGAAGATAGTGAAGTCCCAAAAATTAACTAAAGTAATAATATCTATTAGAGTTAGGGATAAAATATTTAATCAGTCTCAGGATATTTCTGTTGAATTTTTTCATTATTTTCAAAATCTACATGGGGCGAAAGTAGTAGATCAACAAAGGAAGTAGATGTTTTGGGCTTATATTAAACTTCCTCAAATAGCTAAGGAGGACCTAAAAATGCTTAATTCATCAATTACGGTCGAAGAGATTAAAAAAGCTATAAAGAATTTGAAGCTTAATAAAACCTCAGGTCCTGATGATTTACCAGGAGAACTATACAAAATTATTGACGACCCCATTACTCCTGTCTTAAAACAGTTATATAACTCTTTTCACAGAATCCAGAATTATTTTGATTCCTAAACCAGGGAAAGATTTGAACTCAATGGACTCATATAGGCCTTTTTCTCTCCTTAATGTGGATTATAAAATTCTTACACATATTTTGGCCAGTAGACTTCAATTAATTATCAGCTCACTTGTTCATCCAGATCAAACTGGGTTTGTTAAGGGAAGGACATTGGTGAATAATATAAGAAAATTGGAGATAGCAATAAACTACTGTGAGGTAATGGGGAAGGCAGGAACATTTGCAGGAGAGGATGCAGCTGTTATCTCCTTAGACACACAAAAAGCCTTTGATTCCTTGTTGTGGGATCACATGTTTTTTACTCTAAGTAAATTTGGAATTAAGGACAATTTTTTTAATATCATATCATTGCTATACTCATCTCCTCTAGCGGCCCTAGTCATTAATTCTAGTATAACAGATAAATTTACTTTACAACGTGGGACTAGACAAGGTTGCCCTATCTCGCTGCTCCTCTTCGATTTATCCTTAGAACCATTGGCCTTATATTTTAGGAATTATTTTGAGGGAATTAATATTGGGGAGCATAAAATTCAACAGGCAATATACGGAGATGATCTCCTTCTCTTTACCCAAAATTTACGAATTAATCTCCCCTTAATCACTGATGTATTAGAAACATTTCAAGTATTTACAGGACTGGTAGTAAATAAAAATAAATCTGTAATATTGTGGTTAATTAAACATAGAAACTCGCCCCCAATACCGTTTAAAGAAGCCAAAGATTACATTACATAAAATTTGCACGGGAAATAAGTAAGTGGTACAAGCTAAATTTTGTCCCATTGATTCAGTCTCTTAAGGAAGATACAGAAAAAACATAATTTATGCTTACCTGATAAATTCCTTTCTTCTGTAGTGTGATCAGTCCACGGGTCATCATTACTTGTGGGATATTAACTGCTCCCCTACAGGAAGTGCAAGAGGATTCACCCAGCAGAGTTGCTATATAGCTCCTCCCCTCTACGTCACCTCCAGTCATTCGACCAAGGACCAACGAGAAAGGAGAAGCCAAGGGTGTAGTGGTGACTGGAGTATAATTTAAAAAATATTTACCTGCCTTAAAAAACAGGGCGGGCCGTGGACTGATCACACTACAGAAGAAAGGAATTTATCAGGTAAGCATAAATTATGTTTTCTTCTGTTAAGTGTGATCAGTCCACGGGTCATCATTACTTGTGGGATACCAATACCAAAGCAAAAGTACACGGATGACGGGAGGGATAGGCAGGCTCTTTATACAGAAGGAACCACTGCCTGAAGAACCTTTCTCCCAAAAATAGCCTCCGAGGAAGCAAAAGTGTCAAATTTGTAAAATTTGGAAAAAGTATGAAGCGAAGACCAAGTTGCAGCCTTGCAAATCTGTTCAACAGAGGCCTCATTCTTAAAGGCCCAAGTGGAAGCCACAGCTCTAGTGGAATGAGCTGTAATTCTTTCAGGAGGCTGCTGTCCAGCAGTCTCATAAGCTAAACGAATTATGCTACGAAGCCAAAAAGAGAGAGAGGTAGCAGAAGCTTTTTGACCTCTCCTCTGACCAGAGTAAACGACAAACAGGGAAGACGTTTGTCGAAAATCTTTAGTTGCCTGTAAATAAAATTTAAGGGCACGAACTACATCCAGATTGTGCAAAAGACGTTCCTTCCTCGAAGAAGGATTTGGGCACAAGGATGGAACAACAATCTCCTGATTGATATTCCTGTTAGTGACTACCTTAGGTAAGAACCCAGGCTTAGTACGCAGAACTACCTTATCCGAGTGAAAAATCAAATAAGGAGAATCACAATGTAAGGCTGATAACTCAGAGACTCTTCGAGCCGAGGAAATAGCCATTAAAAATAGAACTTTCCAAGATAACAACTTTATATCAATGGAATGAAGGGGTTCAAACGGAACACCCTGTAAAACGTTAAGAACAAGGTTTAAACTCCATGGTGGAGCCACAGCTTTAAACACAGGTTTAATCCTGGCCAAAGCCTGACAAAAAGCCTGAACGTCTGGAACTTCTGACAGACGCTTGTGTAACAGAATGGACAGAGCTGAGATCTGTCCCTTTAAGGAACTAGCGGATAACCCCTTTTCTAAACCTTCTTGTAGAAAAGACAATATCCTAGGAATCCTAACCTTACTCCAAGAGTAACCTTTGGATTCGCACCAATATAGGTATTTACGCCATATTTTATGGTAAATCTTTCTGGTAACAGGCTTCCTAGCCTGTATTAAGGTATCAATAACTGACTCAGAAAAACCACGCTTTGATAAGATCAAGCGTTCAATTTCCAAGCAGTCAGCTTCAGAGAAGTTAGATTTTGATGTTTGAAAGGACCCTGAATCAGAAGGTCCTGTTTCAGAGGTAACGACCAAGGTGGACAGAATGACATGTCCACCAGATCTGTATACCAAGTCCTGCGTGGCCATGCAGGCGCTATTAGAATCACTGATGCTTTCTCCTGTTTGATTCTGGCAATCAATCGAGGAAGCATCAGGAAAGGTGGAAACACATGAGCCATCCTGAAGGTCCATGGTGCTGTCAAGGCATCTATCAGGACCGCTCCCGGATCCCTGGATCTGGACCCGTAGCGCGGAAGCTTGGCATTCTGTCGAGACGCCATGAGATCTATCTCTGGTTTGCCCCAACGTCGAAGTATTTGGGCAAAGACCTCTGGATGAAGTTCCCACTCCCCCGGATGAAAAGTCTGACGACTTAAGAAATCCGCCTCCCAGTTCTCCACTCCCGGGATGTGGATTGCAGACAGGTGGCAAGAGTGAGACTCTGCCCAGCGAATTATCTTCGATACTTCCATCATTGCTAGGGAGCTTCTTGTCCCTCCCTGATGGTTGATATAAGCTACAGTCGTGATGTTGTCCGACTGGAACCTGATGAACCCCCGAGTTGCTAACTGGGGCCAAGCCAGAAGAGCATTGAGGACTGCTCTCAATTCCAGAATGTTTATTGGAAGAAGACTCTCCTCCTGATTCCATAGTCCCTGAGCCTTCAGAGAATTCCAGACAGTGCCCCAACCTAGTAGGCTGGCGTCTGTTGTTACAATTGACCAGTCTGGCCTGCTGAATGGCATTCCCCTGGACAGATGTGGCCGATAAAGCCACCATAGAAGAGAATTTCTGGTCTCTTGAATGGAATGAAGGACACGGCATGCACTTTGAAGTTTTGTTAACCTGTCCTCTGTCAGGTAAATCTTCATTTCTACAGAATCTATCAGAGTCCCCAGGAAGGGAACTCTTGTGAGTGGAAAGAGAGAACTTTTCTCTTCGTTCACTTTCCATCCATGCGACCTTAGAAATGCCAGTACTATCTCTGTATGAGATTTGGCAGTTTGAAAGCTTGAAGCTTGTATCAGTATGTCGTCTAAGTACGGAGCTACTGAAATTCCTCGCGGTCTTAGTACCGCCAGAAGAGTGCCCAGAACCTTTGTGAAGATTCTTGGAGCCGTAGCCAGTACGAATGGAAGAGCTACAAACTGGTAATGCCTGTCTAAAAAGGCAAACCTTAGATACCGGTAATGACTTCTGTGAATCGGTATGTGAAGGTAAGCATCCTTTAAATCCACTGTGGTCAAGTACTGACCCTCTTGGATCATGGGCAAAATTGTTCGAATAGTTTCCATCTTGAACGATGGAACTCTTAGGAATTTGTTTAGGATCTTTAAATCCAAGATTGGCCTGAAGGTTCCCTCTTTTTTGGGAACTACAAACAGATTTGAGTAAAACCCTTGTCCTTGTTCCAACCGCGGAACTGGATGGATCACTCCCATTAATAAAAGATCTTGTACGCAGCGTAGAAACGCTTCCTTCTTTGTTAGGTTTGTTGACAACCTTGACAGATGAAATCTCCCTCTTGGGGGAGAGGATTTGAAGTCCAGAAGGTATCCCTGAGATATGATCTCTAACGCCCAGGGATCCTGAACATCTCTTGCCCAAGCCTGGGCGAAGAGGGAAAGTCTGCCCCCCACTAGATCCGGTCCCGGATCGGGGGCCCTCAATTCATGCTGTCTTAGGGGCAGCAGCAGGTTTTCTGGCCTGTTTGCCCCTGTTCCAGGACTGGTTAGGTTTCCAGCCTTGTCTGTAGCGAGCAACAGCTCCTTCCTGTTTTGGTGCAGAGGAAGTTGATGCTGCTCCTGCTTTGAAATTACGAAAGGAACGAAAATTGGACTGTCTAGCCTTGGCTTTGGCCTTGTCCTGAGGCAGGGCATGACCTTTACCTCCTGTAATGTCATCAATAATCTCTTTCAAGCCGGGCCCGAATAAGGTCTGCCCTTTGAAAGGAATATTAAGCAATTTAGATTTAGACGTAACATCAGCTGACCAGGATTTTAGCCACAGAGCTCTGCGTGCCTGAATGGCGAATCCTGAATTTTTAGCCGCAAGTTTAGTTAAATGTACTACGGCATCTGAAATAAATGAATTAGCTAACTTAAGGAATTTAAGTTTGTGTGTGATGTCATCTAGTGTGGATGATTGAAGTGTCTCTTCCAGAGACTCAAACCAAAATGCTGCTGCAGCCGTGACAGGCGCAATACATGCAAGAGGTTGCAATATAAACCCTTGTTGAACAAACATTTTCTTAAGGTAACCCTCTAATTTTTTATCCATTGGATCTGAAAAAGCACAGCTATCCTCCACTGGGATAGTGGTACGCTTAGCTAAAGTAGAAACTGCTCCCTCCACCTTAGGGACCATTTGCCATAAGTCCCGTGTGGCGGCGTCTATTGGAAACATTTTTCTGAATATAGGAGGGGGTGAGAAAGGCACACCGGGTCTATCCCACTCCTTAGTAACAATGTCAGTAAGTCTCTTAGGTATAGGAAAAACGTCAGTACTCGTCGGTACCGCAAAATATTTATCCAACCTACACATTTTTTCTGGGATTGCAACTGTGTTACAATCATTCAGAGCCGCTAATACCTCCCCTAGTATCACACGGAGGTTCTCAAGCTTAAATTTAAAATTTGAAATGTCTGAGTCCAGTTTATTTGGATCAGAACCGTCACCCACAGAATGAAGCTCTCCGTCTTCATGTTCTGCAAACTGTGACGCAGTATCAGACATGGCCCTTGCATTATCAGCGCACTCTGTTCTCATCCCAGAGTGATCACGTTTACCTCTTAGTTCTGGTAGTTTAGCCAAAACTTCAGTCATAACAGTAGCCATATCTTGTAATGTGATTTGTAATGGCCGCCCAGATGCACTCGGCGCTACAATATCACGCACCTCCTGAGTGGGAGATGCAGGTACTGACACGTGAGGCGAGTTAGTCGGCATAACTCTCCCCTCGTTGTTTGGTGAAATATGTTCAATTTGTACAGATTGACTATTTTTTTAAAGTAGCATCAATACATTTAGTACATAAATTTCTATTGGGCTCCACTTTGGCATTAACACATATAGCACAGATATCTTCCTCTGAATCAGACATGTTTAACACACTAGCAAATAAACAGCAACTTGGAAATACTTTTCAAAGTAATTTACAAATAATATGAAAACGAACTGTGCCTTTAAGAAGCACAGAAAAATATTATAACAGATAAAATAATTAAGTTATAGCATCAATCTTTGTCAGAATATACAGTTTTAGCAAAGGATTGTTCCCCTCAGCAAATGATAACTAACCCAGGCAGCAGAAAAAAAATACGTTTTTTATATCACAGTCAATACAGTTCAGCACAGCTCTGCTGTATGATTACTTCCCTCAAAAAAGACTCTTGAGATCCCTGAACTCTGTAGAGATGAACCGGATCATGCAGGAAGAAAATGAACCTCTGACTGAGTTTTTCTGATGCATAGTGAAAGCACCAAAATGGCCCCTCCCCCACACACATAACAGTGAGAGGGATCAGTGAACTGCTCTAATTTAAATCAAAACTATTGCCAAGTGGAAAAAAAGTGCCCAAAACATTTTTTCACCCAGTACCTCAGAGAAAAAAACGTTTTTACATGCCAGCAAAAAAACGTTTTACCTCAATAATTAATTGTCATTTAAAACCTATTGCAAGTCCCTGCAAAATAGGTTAAGTCTATGTATACAGTTTAAAAGCCAGAGAAGTACCATTTCCCAGAAAACTGAAGTGTAAAATATACATACATGACAGCCTGATATCAGCTACATCTACTGCATTCAAGGCTGAGTTTACATTATAACGGTATGGCAGGATTTTCTCATCAATTCCATGTCAGAAAATAATAAACTGCTACATACCTCTTTGCAGATTAATCTGCCTGCTGTCCCCTGATCTGAAGTTTACCTCTCCTCAGATGGCCGAGAAACAGCAATATGATCTTAACTACTCCGGCTAAAATCATAGAAAAACTCAGGTAGATTCTTCTTCAAATTCTACCAGAGAAGGAATAACACACTCCGGTGCTATTATAAAATAACAAACTTTTGATTGAAGATATAAAAACTAAATATATCACCATAGTCCTCTCACACATCCTATCTAGTCGTTGGGTGCAAGAGAATGACTGGAGGTGACGTAGAGGGGAGGAGCTATATAGCAACTCTGCTGGGTGAATCCTCTTGCACTTCCTGTAGGGGAGCAGTTAATATCCCACAAGTAATGATGACCCGTGGACTGATCACACTTAACAGAAGAAATGGATGAACCTTCCCTTATCACTTTCAGGCAGAATACATTTAATTAAAATAGTTTGACTGCCTAGATTTATCTATATATTTCAGGCCCTACCACTTCTTCTACATAGAAAGGATATACTCTTAATTAATAAACTAATAATACAGTTTATCTGGAAAAGGAAAAAGCCAAGAATAGCTATGACACACCTTTTTGTTGACAAAAAGCACGCAGGACTGGCTTTGCCAGATTTTAAATCCTATAACATTGCAGTAAATATGAAATATGTTTTGGATTGGTTTCTTGAGGAGGGACACTTCTCAATTTATGATTTTGAAGAGGCTTTGGTTGCTCCTCTTGCATTAAAAGCTTTGGTACATATGCCCCCGAAATTAATTCCAAAAGACATCAAACTTTTAGCTGTCATAGAACAACCTTTTCGGGCATGGCTTAAGTTCTGTGTTAAATTAGGTATTACCTATAAAGTTTCCCCTTTTCTAACTATTATGGGAAACCCGGAATTTGTAGAAGGATATGAATCTATCAGATTTGGCAAATGGTTCAATTTGGGGGTCAGATATATAGCCCAATTAATTAACATGGAAGATAGAGTAAAAACGTTTGACGAACAAGTCAGAGTTTGGGATTACAAATCACCTTTTTTTCTCAAATTTACAACTTCGGCACTACACTGAGCAATGTCTTAGACTAAATGACTCAGATTGGAATAATGAATTTTTGAAGCAAATAACAACATTATTCCGTCTGAGGAAATTTTCTATTTCCCCCACTTATAAGTCCCTATTAATTATGCAAGAACAAAGTAATATTAGATTTCTGAAGTTAAAATGGAATGAGCTTTGTACAGAACCAAACGAGTTGGAATGTATGACGAGCTCAGTGGCAAGAACTGCTCAAACTATGCTGGGGCAATATTTTAGAGAGCAACAAGTTAAGATGCTTTATCAAGTTTACATCACCCCTAAAATTATTTCATACTGGGTCAAAAAAAGGGGATATACCAATTTGTAGTAAGTGTAAACTCAAATCGGCAGATATGGTACACCTTTTTTGGTCTTGTCCAATAATACAAAGATTTTGGGGTAAAATCTCTTTCTGGGCATCAAAAATTTTGAATCAGTTTGTACACCTCAACAATAAAAAAATGTGTTTTTTTTAATAACTAAGGAGGTTGGTAGGGAAAATAATTTATTACTTAACACACTCATTTTATTGGGTAGGAATATAGTATTGAAAAATTGGCAGTCTGCTAAAGAGCCTAAATTCTCAGAAATTAAAAATAGCATACTACATCAAATGTTCTTAGAACAGGTTCAAGTTCAGATGGAAAAAATAATTAAATATTAATAATTTTTTTACAAAATTGGGAAAATATATTAAAGCACTAGACATTAAAACTCAAAAACTAGCTATTTCTCCTTTTAAAAATTCAACTTACTTATTAGAAGCTAATTTAAGGGGAGAATGATTGTATCCAGGGCTGAATGACTAGGGGAGGGAGTGCTGGGGTGTTTTTTTTTTTTCTTCTTCTTTTCTCTTTTACCCCTGCTGGAGCCATTTAATAACTTAAAATTTAACAGTCTAGTAGTAGCACACAATAACTTGTATTTAAATATGGTATTATCCATATTTTATTATGGAGACTTATTTTAAGAGTTAATAGATGATTTGTTAATTATTCATGATGGAATAATACACTATCATGATTATGTACTGTGGATTTAATATTTTAGAACTTTGATGAGTAATATGCTTTGGATTATTATCTCTTCTTTTTTACCCTGTGAGGTGCAATCAAAAGCAAATGTGCTTATTATAACTCGTTTTCTCTAATTTTTTCTGTTGGAAGATATATAAATAAATATTTTTTTTTAAAAAGGGCCTTTTGCGGGGCATGGCCCCAAAGTAAGCAGCTCTTTTACCTGTAAAAAAAAATACAATACCCCCCAACATTAAAACCCACCACCCACACACCCAACCCTACTCTAAAACCCACCCAATCCCCCTTAAAAAAACCTAACACTAACCCCTTGAAGATCACCCTACCTTGAGACGTCTTCACCCAACCGGGCAGAAGTGGTAGAAAAAATCCTATTGGCTGATCCATTCAGCCAATAGGATTGAAGTTCAATCCTATTGGCTGATCCAATCAGCCAATAGGATTGAGCTCGCGTTCTATTGGCTGATTGGAACAGCCAATAGAATGCAAGCTCAATCCTATTGGCTGATTGGATCAGCCAATAGGATTTTTTCTACCTTAATTCCGATTGGCCGATAGAATTCTATCAGCCAATCGGAATTGAAGGGACGCCATCTTGGATGATGTCACTTAAAGGTACCTTCATTTAGTCATCGGATGCCGTTGGAAGAGGATGCTCCGCGTCGGATGTCTTGAAGATGGACCCGCTCCGCTCCGGATGGATGAAGATAGAAGATGCCGCCTGGATGAAGACTTCTGCCCGTCTGGAAGACCTCTTCTGCCCGGATAGGATGAAGACTTCTGCCCATCTGGAGGACCACTTCTGCCCGGTTGGGTGAAGATGTCTCAAGGTAGGGTGATCTTTAAGGGGTTAGTGTTAGGTTTTATTAAGGGGGGATTGGGTGGGTTTTAGAGTAGGGTTGGGTGTGTGGGTGGTGGGTTTTAATGTTGGGGGGGATTGTATTTTTTTTTTACAGGTAAAAAGAGCTGATTACTTTTGGGCAATGCCCTACAAAAGGCCCTTTTAAGGGCTATTTGTAATTTAGTATAGGGTAGGGCTTTTTTTTTATTTTGGGGACTTTTTTATTTTATTAGGGGGATTAGATTAGGTGTAATTAGTTTAAAACACTTGTAATTATTTTATTATTTTCTGTAATTTAGTGGGGTTTTTTTCATACTTTAGTTTATTTAATTTAATTGTAATTAATTGTAGTTAATTTAGGTAATTCATTTAATTATAGTGAAGTGTTAGGTGTAATTGTAACTTAGGTTAGGTTTTATTTTACAGGTAAATGTGTACTTATTTTAACTAGGTAGCTATTAAATAGTTAATACCTATTTAATAACTATTGTACTTAGTTAAAATAAATACAAAGTTGCCTGTAAAATAAAAATAAACCCTAAGATAGCTATAATGTAACTATTAGTTATATTGTAGCTATCTTAGGGTTTATTTTATAGGTAAGTATTTAGTTTTAAATAGGAATAATTTAGTTAAAGGGACAGTATACACTCATTTTCATATAACTGCATGTAATAGACACTACTATAAAGAATAAGATGCACAGATACTGATATAAAAATCCAGTATAAAACTGTTTAAAAACTTACTTAGAAGCTGTCAGTTTGGTTTTAGTTGGAAAGCCCACTGCAAGTGGCAAATAAGACACTCCCCCCCCCTTCTTTTGCATATGAAAAGACCCTTTACACAAACAGGAGCAAGCTGGAGAAGGTAGCTGACGGTATTCACATATAACTTTGGGGCTTGGTTAGGAGTCTGAAAATCAGAGCAATGTTATTTAAAAATAAGCAAAACTAGACATTTATTTAAAAAAAAACTTTATGGGCTATATAAATAGATCATCTACAAAACATTTATGCAAAGAAAAAATGAGTGTATAATGTCCCTTTAATTGTAGTAATTTTATTTATTTTTATTTAAATTATATTTAAGTTAGGGGGGGTTAGGGTTAGACTTAGGTTTAGGGGTTAATACATTTAGTATAGTGTCGGCGACGTTGGGGGCGGCAGATTAGGGGTTAATAATTGTAGGTAGGTGTTGGCAATGTTAGGGACGGCAGATTAGGGGTTAATAAAATGTAACTAGTGTTTGCGAGGCAGGAGTGCGGCAGATTAGGGGTTAAAATTTTTATTTAAGTGTTTGCGATGTGGGGGGGGGGGCTCGGTTTAGGGGTCAATAGGTAGTTTATGGGTGTTAGTGTACTTTTTAGCACTTTATTTAAGAGTTTTATGTCATGGCGTTAGCCCATAAAACTCTTAACTGCTGACTTTTAAATGTGGTAGGAGTCTTGACAGGAGAGGCTGTACCGCTCACTTTTTCCAAGACTCGTAATACCGGCGTTAGGAAAATCCCATTGAAAAGATAGGATACGCAATTGTTGTAAGTGGATTTGCGGTATGTTCGAGTCGCGGAAAAAAAGTGAGCGGTACACCTGTACCTGCCAGACTCGAAATACCAGCGGGCATTAAAAAGCAGCGTTGGGACCTCTCAATGCTACTTTTTGAGGCTAACGCAAGACTCGTAATCTAGGCGATTGTCTTCTTTAGTAACAAGTCTGGACTGAATCTTACAATAAAGCAAGTTGTGGTTGGGCTTTGGCCGTTGAAAACCAATTGCAGCAATCAAAATTTTAATCTCTTTGGTAAGCTTTTATGGTGTGCCCATATTTTAATATATTGCAACACCATAAAAATTTTAAATTCATGCATACCTTAGCATTATTGGTGACATCATTAAAGGGACAGTATACACCAATTTTTATATAACTGCATGTAATAGACACTACTATAAAGAATAATATGCACAGATACTGATATAAAAATCCAGTATAAAACAGTTTAAAAACTTACTTAAAAGCTTCCAGTTTAGCTTTGTTTAAAAGGTTACTGGAACACCCACTGCAAGTGGGAAATAGTAGACACTCCCCCCCCCTTCATTTGCATATAAAAAGACACTTTACACAAACAGAAGCAAGCTGGAGTAGGTATACATCAGTATTCTCCTAAAACGTTGTGGCTTGGTTAGGAGTCTGAAAATCAGAGCAATGTTATTTAAAAATAAGCAAAACTATCCATTAAAAAACAGAAACAAAACTGTATGGACTATATAAATAGATCATCTTCAAAACATTTATGCAAAGAAAAATCTAGTGTATAATGTCCCTTTAAATGGACTGTAAACATTGGTTTTAAAATTCAATATTTTATTTTTAAGGACCAGTATTTTCTTTTAATTGTTGAGTTTAGGATCTGAACTGCTCCCTAATTAAAGTCAATGGCACTATTAACACACTTCAGATTAGGTGGACTGCCCTTTAGCAAGTACAAGAAAAACTGATTGTGCAGTGGGGTGGCCAGTGCAGAGAGTAAGCTCACAACTTCTGGGGCTAAGTTATGAATAAAAAGTTCAGTAAAAATTATTAGACTATACTTAAAAATAACATGCTACAGTTTTAACATTATTTACTGTCCCTTTAAAGAAACCATTGATTAAATTATTGTTACCATCATAAATTACATAACCAGTAATGTCACTGATCATGAGCTAGATTATTAGTGGTGGGATAACTATAGCACTCAAGCGGTATCAAGTTTTTTTCGGCTTTTTGCACACAATGGAAATAGCGTGCATATTACGAGTTGAAAGTAAAACCTGAACACCTAATGATCTTGTATCTAGCTACAGTCATGTGAACATTTCACCAAATTAAAAATGTTTCTGTAACATACTATAATCAGCCATATTATTTGTCAGTTGCTTATATGGAGTGAATTATGTCATTGTTAATATTATATACTGAATATTATAGGATTAGATATTGTCATAACAGGCGTTTGTCTAGGAGAGTGATTTCTGCCTCTGTTGCATTAAGGAGTGCTGTACCTTTAAAGGGACAATAAACCCAAATTATGTCTTTCATGATTCAGACAGAGAATACAATTTTAAACAAAAATCCAATTTACTTCTATTATCTAATTTGCTTCAATATTTAGATATCCTTTGTTAAAGAAATAGCAATGCACATGGGTGAGCCAATCATGAGGCAAATATGTGCAGCCACCAATCAGAATCTACTGAGCCTATCTAGATATGCTTTTCAGGAAGGAATATCAAGAGAATGAAGCAAATTAGATAACAGAAATATATTAGAAAGTTGTTTAAAATTGTATTCTCTATCTGAATCATGAAAGAGAAAATTTGGGTTTAATGTTCCTTTAAGGAGGCATAGAAGATCAATTAGGCCTTAAATGTAGTAGTCTATTGTGTATTGAGTTATTGTACCTCTTACTCTGGAAGTTTGTTGTTTGGATATACTGGTTTGATTTTGCCTTACCTGACTTTGCTTCTGTACTAACCCCTTGTTTTGGACTCACTTGGTATTTAAGTTTAGCTTGTTTTGTATTTTGCATTTCTTTAATGATTCTGTACCATTTTCCCTGTGAGGCTTTGACCCAGATTGTCTGACTTAAAATTCCTTTTACCTTGGATACCTCTTCTATCAGGAGATCAGCATTTAGGTAACCTATGCAAGTTTGTTTTCATCTGGATATTATTGTTACTTTCCAGTACTTCGCAAAGGAAGGAATCTAGAGCGCAAAATTAGAGAGCCACAAATAGTGTAAATCCAACATGATAACGTTTTATATAAACAACGCAATACAGCATATCAGAAGTAAACCTTCTTTGTCCTCTGTGATCAAAGCCGTATTAGGTAGATCAGAGTCCTCTGTCAGTATTCCACTCGCTGGCATGGGAACTCCACCTCCTCAGTACGGTCCACACAGAGAGTTCACACTGGTAACCTCAATGTGTTTCCCGGACTATCCTGGCTGCTTTCTCAAGAGTAATCAGTGTGAGTGTGTAGCATAATTTATATGCATAGGATTAGAGTAGGGTATCGTGATACAGGATAGGGAAGTTTATATAGCTGAAGCATTAAGGCTGGTAAATGGTGAAACCACTTAAGTTATAACAAATTAAAATGGGATCCTACTAATGGATATTTGATAGAATTGAATGTTTTGCTTAATAATGGGTTGAAAGATAACATTTTCTGTTTAGATGAATATAAGTTTTTGTTTCAGGAGCATCCTAAATTGGCAGTGATGTACCACTTACCAAAAATTCATAAAACTCTTGATAATCCCCCAGGGAGGCTTATAGTGTCCGATTCTCTAACAGCCAATTTATCTAGTTATATATATTATTTTCTTAACCCATTGGTAACACAGATGAAATCCTATTTGAGGGACAGTATACATCTGGTACAGGAATTACATCAAATGGAAAGATGGAATGTGTTTTATTACTTGTGATACCCTTCCTTTGGCTGTAGGACAAGCAGCCGTTTGAAGGAGCAGCATTTTCAAGATTGCCTAATTCCACTTCATGAAGGAAAGTTAAGGAGCATAGTACTGCAACACAGTACCGATTTTGTACAATTACCTTTACCTTCTACATCAAGTATGACTGTTGGATTGTTACAGTTTCTAATAGGACTGCTACATTGTATTAAATATAGGATTATAGCGTATTTTCCTTTCTGTGATATTGTGACTTTCTATTACTTATTTGTTGTCTTGGTTTGTAGGTGCTGATTAACACACTATAGAGAGTTCAGCTACTATGTTTAGTCTCATTGCTTTCTTACACCTAGCCATTGTTTGGTCACTGTGTGTTACTTGCAGTGTTCCAGTAAGGGTTTGTGATGAGATGGGCCTCTTGGTCATTGACTCTCGGCCAGGAAAATGTTTTTCTGTTTGTCACAGTTGTCTAGGATGTCATATGTGGTGTTATAGGATTAAACCAATACAGAATGGTGCAAGCTCTGTTGGTCATGCAGTTTAGGATTGCATAACACAATGCTCTAAATGTCTATTCTTTTGTGCTTTTCAAAGAGCACAAAAATCCTTACACTTCTCAACTCCTGTACATATGAATATGTTACATTTTATGAGAGAATTAAATGAAAGAGATTTAGTGAAAATGACAATGAAGCACAATCATTCATGACACTATTTTATCAATAGAAATTTGTTGAGGCACTTATAATATCCTCATTTCTATATCTATCAGAAGCCCAATCTAATAGTAACAAAAATGTAAATTAGCATGTGCCAATGTTGCTTTTATTCCATTGTTGCTCTTAATATTGCTATTGACCTGGCTTTCCAATAGAGAGCTTTGTTTCTATTTCATCTTATATCAGAGCTGCATATATCCTACTGGCACTTTTTCTGTGTTAAATCTTATAGCCTTACATTGGTGTCTCCTTTACCTACACTAAAGTAATTTATAATTTGTAAACCAACCTTTCATACAGTATCTGTAATGCCTATATTTCCAACCTCAATTTTTGTACTTGAGATTTAATTTGCTCCAGGGCAGGTCCAGAGAATTTACGTAGAGAATGAATAAATGAAATGTCTTCCTTTACACTATGCTACACTCCCTCTAGGTGTGTTTGCTGTATGGTCTCAGTGACGGAATGCATTCTTGGGAAGTGCTGAGATGTGTATGGCTTTTCTTAAAGGGACACTCAATCAAAATTAAAATTTCATTATTCAGATAGAGCATGCACTTTTAAACAACTTTCTAATTTACTTCTATTAACAAAATGTGCACAGTTTTTTTATATTTAAACTTTTTGAGTCACCAGCTCCTACTGAGCATGTGCAAGAATAAGTGTGTATGCATGTGTGAATGGCTGATTGCTGTCACATGGTACGTGTATGCATTTGTGATTGGCTGATGGCTGTCACATGGTACAGGGGGAGTGGAAAAAGACATAACTTTTAAATTGTCAGAAAAAAAATCTACTACTCATTTGAAGTTCAGACTAAGTGCTATTGCATTGTCTTGTTATCTTGCATTTGTTGATTATGCAAATCTACAGTGTTGACTGGTCCTTTAAAGGTTGACCTAGACGTGTGCATCACTACTTCTACATATATTGTGCACATAAATAGTGATTCATTTAGATGTCTGCTTATAGGCTCTAGTCATGCTATAAAGTAATACAACTTTTCAATCCACTCATTTCTTATATTTTTGCTGTATAATCTGATTGCCAAGCAGGGCTCCATTTGCGATTTTACAATCTTATTAAAAATATGGCACAATTGATACACAAGAGGGAAATAAAATGCCTGGAGATTTCAGAATAACTTCTACCTATGGGCAACAGAGATATAAATCTTGCTCTGTATATATAAATATATCAGGGATGTCCTATCTATTCATATGAGCAATACATATGCTACATACGTACATGTGCACTCATACCATGGAACTTATGCATTGGTTCTATAAAGATAGCAGAGAAATCTGACACTTGCAGAAAAGGGGAGCATGCTTGCTGCAAATAAAAAGAGATAGAGGGCATGCAGTGGTGGACTAGGTATTAATAGAGTTTAAATACCTGATTTATCTCAACTGAGTTGCAGTATCCAGGCTCCAGAGTGAGAGACAACTAGGAAATCAGTGCATCAGTCACAAGTCTCAGACGGCAATGCCCATTTCCCTGTATCACCTCTAATTGAGCAGTCTTCCCTTAAAGGGACATACAACCCAACATATATCCTTCATTATTCATGTTGAGAATACAAAAAAGTTTCCAATTTACTTTTATTATCCAATTTACTTTGTTAGAATGTTAAGCTTTGATGAAGAGATACCTAGATAGGTAGCGTGCACATGCCTGAAGCACTACATGACAGGAAATATTGCTGCCATCTAATACTCTTGCTAATGTATATCTTTGTTGCAAAATTACTGCCATATAGTGCTGCATGCATACTCTTGAGCTTATATACCTGGGGGTCGATCCGATATAGATCGTAGTTTGCGGCGCAAGCGAGGTAACCCGCGTCGCCCGCAGTTTCAGCTCTCAACTCTAGCTATCCAATATTCAGCGCCGTCAGATGCTAAACTGGCGTAAGTAGGAAAAACCGGCGAGCAGGCAAAATGTGCGCAAATACACATTTTAGTCGTCGCAAGTACTTGCGCCTGTATTTTGTTCACGTAAACTCTCAATAAAGTGTAGTTTTATGCAAATTAGCCTACGACTCGTAAAAAATAACGCCAGTTCTAAGAGATGCGCCACGTAATGACGAGATTCAAAATTCATACTTAAACCCCTGCACAGCTGCCATTTTCTTTAGTGTGTTTGGTTGGTTCTTGGAGCTACAGCACACTACAGTGAGTAGGAGAAAGTCGTTAGAGTAGAGAGAGAGGCGCATTGCATAATATTTAGTTAGGTCGGATTTGGAGGATTTGATAAGCTTGTACATTTACTGTCACTTTTTTACATATTGCACACATTTTGCATACACACATATACAAAATACACAACACTTTTTTTTTATAACACCTTACACATTTTATTTATCTTTTACAGTTTGAAAGGCTGAGTGTCTGGGTGTGATTGTGTGTGATTGAAGTGGGAGTGAGTGTGAGTGTGTGAGTGTGTGTAGTGTGAGGATGTCAGGGAGAGCTAGGGCTGGGGGGATGAGGGAAGGGGAGTTGCAGGGATAGGATTATGGACAGGAGGAGCAGCAGGGTCCCCGTCAGGGAGTGAGCGGAGTGGGGAAAGGGAGAGCCAGAAGGGAGGATGGGAGTGGGGTTGCCCCAAGGCCAGGCACACTTAGAAGAGGGATAGAGGGTGCACATGGGGATAGAAGGGGGGAGGAGGGAGAGGATAGGGAGGAACCCACACCAGGGACATCCCAGGGAGGGAGCCAGGCGGCCCAGGACGAGGAGCATATGAGGTGTCCTAACTTCAGTTTTGCAGAAAACCTCGCTCTAGTCCAGGCTGTCCTGGAGAACCATACTGCCCTCTTTGGACAAGAGAAGGGCAAAGGAGTTGTCCGTAGGCGTAAAGATGCTTGGCAGAAGGTGGTGGAGGCCGTCAATGGTGTGTCCCAACAGAGGAGGAATGTGGATGGCCTAAAGAAGAGGTGGAATGATTGTAAGAGGAGAGTCAAGGAGAAGATGGGCCAGGAATCAATGTCCCAGAGGGCAACAGGAGGTGGGCCTCACTATGAGGCGGAATACAACGAGTGGCAGGAGCTGATTCGTAGGTCCCTGAGCGTCACAGCAGTCCGTGGACTTCCAGGGGCTCGTGACTCAGGGGCTGCAACATCAGCACAGCATGCTGGTGAGTAACATCCCACACACCAGTATTATATGTATTTGAGTTATAACATCCTATATTGTCACACATTCATGTACACAATGATGAGCATGGTATTTTGCTTACTAACAACAAAATATACAATGAGATTTAACATTAAAGGGACATGAAACCCAAATAATTTTATTTCATTATTCAGATAGAGAATACAGTTTTCAACAACATCCCAATTTACTTATATTATCTATTTTTCATCATTATTTTCATAATCTTAGTTTATTAAATATCAATGCACATGGGTGAGGCAATCACACAAGGCATTGATGTGCAGCCACCAATCATCAGCTTATGAGCCTATCTAGAAATGCTTTTCAGCTAAGAATATCAAGAGAATGAAGCAAATTAGCTAATGGAAGTAAATTACAAAGTTGTTTAAAATTCCATGCTTGGCTAGCTGAATCATGAAATAATAAATATGGGTTGCATGTCCATTTAATGCTACTTAACACATTGAAATTCATGATATGAGGTGGACTAGTGAAATACTAACACGTCTCAGAGTAACACAGGCCACAAGCCACATGTAGACTTTTCAGTAAATGGACACTATAGTCATCACAACCATAGTGTCACTTAAAGAACACATTTTCTCCATCACTGACATGTACACAGAACTATTGTATGAAGCACATACATGTATACTTTGCATATTAAAACCCATCATATCACAAATCTCAATGTGCACATGCATGTTATAGAGTTTGACATGAGAATGTGGATAGGCCCTAGCATGTACATTGTATGCCCACATGGATATATATCTGACTGTACTAATCCCTCTCATCATTTGACTCCTCCACAGAGCCTCCAGTCACCAGGGTGCCAACGCCCATGCATCCCCCTCCAACACCAGAGAGTCCAGCAGGAGTATGCCAGGCATGACATGGGTTGGACTGCCTCAATTGAGAATCCCAATGTTATGCCGCCTACATTACAGGAGGATACCTGGCAGGAGCCCTGGCCGGAGGAATATTCCTTTGGCTTGGAGGGGGAGCCAAGCAAGCCCCGAAGGGTAGATGTCTTTACCCCCCCACAAGAATATCATGCCACTCAGGGATTCTACCAGCAGGCTGAGTGGATGCACACCAGCAGCCAATGGGACTATCAGTCCATCCGGACATCTGCACCATCGGCAGCAGTTGGAAGAGCTCCACCAACTGAAATTCCTCGCCCTGCACCCCCAGCTGAGATTCCGGGGCCTGCACCCCCAGCTGAAATTCCTTGCCCTGCACCCCCAGCTGAGATTCCGGGGCCTGCACCCCCAGCTGAAATTCCTCGCCCTGCACCCCCAGCTGAGATTCCGGGGCCTGCACCCCCAGCTGAGATTCCGGTGCCTGCACCCCCAGCTGAGATTCCAGGGCCTGCACCCCCAGCTGAGGATCGAGAAATGGAACCAGTGCCTATAGTCCCTGTGGTTATCTAAGAGCCCATGGATCCACTGACTTCCGCCATGGGTGAAGAATACATTTCCCTACAGAGGAGGCAAACATTGACCTGTGAGAGTCTAACGTCAACCTGCGAGAGAATGCAGAGGGACCAACGCAGGTTCCATAGGACCCAACAGCGATTACAACAGCGTTCCATTGAGCTGCAAATGGACATGGCAGCATCTGTAACTGCTATGGTACAAAACCAATCACAAATGCTGAGAGTCATTTCCGACATGCAAATCCAGAGTGACCACAGATGGAGGGAACAGAACCAACTGTTGGGTGTGTTGGTGGAGCATTTCACCCACCAGCAGGACATCGCCTCAAGCATCTCATCTGTGACCAGCACTCCTACTGGATCCACACAACCCAGGAGAGGCAGGAGACCCACTCCAGGCCCCTCAGCCCCCTCATCTAAGAGGCCTAAAAGAAAATAAATCTTGTTCTATTTCATCCTAAATCTTGTCCTTTGTTATTTACCATATAATTGTCATCCACATCCATGTGAGGTGTGTTTTAGTGCAGTAATATTGTTAAAACATATAATAATACCTGTGTTGAAATGGGCAAAAAAGGTATTATTATCATGTTTCTGACATATTCCTGTTCGATAAACCACATCACATAGTTGTGTATGAACGGTACATATAGTAATATTCACTTCTAAGATGTAAATCAAGGTTTCTCACATCCAATATAAATTGACACGTTGGTATATATAACTAATAATGTATTTAAAGAAGGTGTGAACATAAGGTATAAATATCCATTATCCTCATTCTTAATGATAGTGAACTAAACATGAATGAAACAAATGAGAAATTTACAGTAATTAGGGTTGTTAAAGGGACATGAAAGCAAAATGTTTTCCTTCATGATTTGTAAAGAGCAGACAATTATAAACAGCTTAATAATTTGCTTCTATTATTTATGTTGCTTCATTCTATTGATATTCTTTGCTGAAAAGCATATCTAGATATGCTTGGTAGCTGCTGATTAGTAGCTGTATATAGATGCCTCCTGTGATTGTTTCACTGTGTGCATTGCTATGTCTTCATTAAAGTATATCTAAAGAATAACTGAAAATAGGTAATCGAAGTAAATTTTAAGGGTTTTTAAACTTATATTCTCTATCCTTAATCATGAAAGAATATGTTTGGGTATAGTGTCCCTTTAAGGGAAGGGGGTTGGGATGTAGTAGTTTCACTTACATGCAGTGGAAATCCAAAGTTTGAAATTCTGCAAGACATGATATATACACATGCAATTGTTGGTGAGGTACTGTCAAACATCATAATACATGTGAATGTTACGGTTTACTGTACTTATGAATAAGTAACTTACAGGTGAAGTATTCCCGGATTACATAATCCCTCACTTCATTCCCCCTCAGTGTCCCCCTGTCCACATCCTCAGGTACAGGAACCAGCTGCTGCTGCTGCTCTGGGTCAATGTCCCCCAACAAACGTGTGTCCACAGCAATGTTGTGTAGAATACAGCAAGCATTGACAATGGAACACACTTTGTTGGGGTTATACTGTAGTGCTCCGCCTGTAACATCCAGACACCTGAACCTGGTTTTTAATAGGCCAAAGCTCCTTTCAATGACATTCCTTGTTCTTATGTGTGCCTCCTGGTACCTGAGTTATGGCTCTGTAATGGGGTGCACCAAGGGGGTTAATAGCCATGGTCTGCAGCCGTACTCTGCGTCACCTGTCATGTAACATATGTGTTTGGATTACTACAGGTACATCATGTGCTTTAAAGGGACACAACATGAATTTCATATAAAAGATAGATTTAATAAAAACATTAAATTTGTGCATTATAAGCAATCTACTTTTATGCCAGTATTAGTCTAGACCAAAAATCTATTTTAAAGGACCAGTCAACACAGTAGATTTTCATTATCAAAAAATGCAAGATAACAAGACAATGCAATAGCACTTAGTCTAATATCAAAGTTATTTTTTATGACAATTTAAAGTGTTATGTATTTTGAAACTCCCCCTGTACCATGTGACATCCATCAGCCATTCACAAATGCATACACACTTATTCTTGCACATGGTCAGTAGGAGCTGGTGACTCAAAAATATAAAAGATACAAATACTGTGCACATTTTGTTAATGGAAGTAATTTGGAGAGTTTATTAAAATTAAAAGTCCTATATGAATAATGAAAGTGCAATTTATACTAGACTGTCCATTTAATAAGAACCTGCAATTGTTATCAGCTTTATAATTTACTTAGATTAGATCATTTTCTCCATTCTATAGATAACTTTTGATGACAAGCATATTAGATATGCTCAATAGCTGCTGATTGGTGGCTGCACATAGAAGCCTCATATGATTGGCTCATCTATGTGCATTGCTATTTTTGTAAAAATAAGATATCTAAAGAATAAATAAAATGAGATAATAGAAGTGAATTGTAATGCTGTTTAACATTGTATTCTCTATCTGAAACATGAGATTAATATTTGTGTTTAGTGTCCCTTTAGTAGAAATATACAGACAGAATGAAGGTACTCACCAAGCAGCCATCCTCCCGAGAGTGTTCCATTTTCAAACATATTGAATAAGGAGGTCTGGCGCAGGATGTAGGAATCATGTGCATTCCCCGGGAAGCCTGCATACACATGTAAGAATTTCAGATTGGTATAGCAGACCATCTGGCAATTCAATGAGTGAAACCCTTTCCTGTTAATATAGAGGATTGTCTCCTCATGTGGGGCCACGATACGCACATGTGTGCAATCAATTGCCCCTATGACATTGGGAATACCCCCCAGTCGATAGAAGCCTTGTTTAAGACGGTTCCATTCCTGGGGAGTACGGGGGAAATTAATGTATCGTTGTGTCTGGTTATCTAGAGCAGTCAGAACCTCCCCTAGAATCCTGGAGAAGGTAGACTGCGCTAGGCCAGACACAAGCCCCTCTGTTGACTGGTATGAGCCGGTTGCCAGGAAGTGTACAACACACAACAGCTTCTGCATACCAGTCAGAGCTCGGTTCCTATACGCTTGAGGGTCAATATCATCCTTCAAGACCTCATATAGGTTAATGAGGCTTGCAGAAGTCAAGCGATACTTTTCCCTGACCTCCACTTCTGTCATCCCAAACATCCCAAACAGGGTGACCCTAACCCTGTGTACCCTTGGTGCTCTTCCCCTCTGCTGATGCCTTCGTCTTATAGGCCCTGCTGGCCTATGGGCAGCTGCAGCAACAGCAGCATGGGGAGCACCAGGAACAGGGACAACAGCAGGAGGAGCAGGGAGGGCAGCAGCAGCAGCTGGAGCAGGGACAGCTACAGCACCATGACCAGGGACCTCAGCAGCAGGGATACCATCCAAAACAGGCGCTTGTAGGGGTTCCAGCACCCCTTGTGCCCCACGACACTGTCTCACTCTAAATGCAATATACTGCAAGGGAAATATGGTGGCTAATGAGGGTGTGCATTTGCAGGTGTTTTAAGGCTGCAGGTGAGAGGTTGTGCTGTTTGTGATTGGTTTGACACACTTGCAGAGGCAGGAATAATAAATGCTTTTAAGAGGTTAACTATTTGTGATCAAGCTGCTGCTATGTATATTGTTAAGCATGCATTTGTTAGGCCTTCAGAGAGTTACGTTGGTTTCTAAGTCAGTGCAAGGGTTCCTGCGCCTTCAATTTGTGGCGAGCTGAGAATGGAGTAGATTTTGTGAAATCTGCGCGCGTAAGTCCTTACGCCGTATATTGGATAGCAAATTGCGCGTGTTTTGTATGTCAGTCTATGGGCCAAAAAACTACGGGCGACGCCAGAAATCTACGCGCGTAACTTCTAGCTTACGCCGTATATAGGATACCAAACCCGCGCAAATATTGGCGTCGCCAACTTTTGCGGGCGACGATTTTTATCGGATCGACCCCCTGCTTTCAACAAAGGATAAAAAGAAAACAAAGAAAATTTGAAAATATAAGTATATTGGAAAGTTATTTAAAATTGTATGCTCTATCTGAATCATGAAATCATTTTTTTTATTTTTTTATGTCCATTTAAGCCGGTTGTCACTGAACTGACTCAATAAGAAATATGGAATTAGGTAATTTTGTAGGACAGCATAATTTCTAGGCAACTGAAAAAGTTTGCACACAAATGTAATATTCAATACATAAGGGAAATATCTGTATATTACTCATGTTAATAGTTCCCTTAAAATTAAACTGGTCAAGAATGATTTAAACCCATGATACAAACATGCATTTACACACATTAAAATAAAGAAACTAAATCAAAATTATCACAATAACCTAAGAAACTGTATTTAATGTCGGCATCACATGATGTTTCTTTAAATGTAATCATACATTGGGAATTATTTACACATTTGAGACTTTGTTTTAATTATTTATATTTTTTTGAAAAGGTAACTCAATTCTGATACATCTTTAAAGGGACATACAAGCCAATAGTATGCTGGAGCTGTCCAAAGTGTACAAAGTGTAGATGATCCATTTTTAAACAGTACCTTTAAAAAAAGCTACCGGGGGGGCGGAGTTAACTGCCGAACTGAACAGCAGCATTTACTAGAAGCTCCTGACAAAGTGCCCAATTTCAGCTGTAAAAATCACACTAAAGTGGTCAAAAACATTCTGACCTACCATCAAGAGTGAGTCTACTAGTGACCCAACCACCCGGTCACACTTTTGGACAGAATTTTGAACCGGTAACTTGGTGAGAACAACCGCCATCAATTGACCGCCGCCGACAACATACACACAGCGGGTCTACCCGGCACTTGCCGACTCACTCTAGACCACCTAGCAGACTATTGTCCATAGCGGTGGGAGAGTCCTGTGACCCCGGAGGGTCGGGACCCCGCTCCGGGGCTGCTGCGGCTGAAGCCGCGGTAACGACAAGAACGGAGACAAGACAGCGGAGACTCCCACCTGGGACGAGATAAAGAGTAAGGGGGTAAGACTACCTGACAACACATACACCTACCCGCAATTAACAGGCGAGCTGAATCGGAGGTCTGAGGGAGGTGTACCGGCCTAGTTGACTGGGTTCTGCAAGGGGGAAGCTAGTGGCACGAAAGTCCGCCATCTTGGCTGGAGATAGATAATCCCTATAACCCACAAAGTGACTGTTAAACAGACAAGAGAGGGGGAACAAGAAGCCAGTGTAAGAGTGTCCAACACCGGAGGCCCCCTAACACATATTAAAGGGATATATTACAGACCAACATATATATATACACGGCACAACTTGTGAGAAACAAACTTTTTACCGCAACTACAAACATAGATGTGCCTTACATGGGTTGCTGCCTCTGCATCATCTATTAGTTTGTTTACAAACTTTTCAGCATTCAACGCATACCTTTGCTTCCTTGTAGAAAAATCACTTCTCGCAGCCCTGAAATACACCTGGGAAATACAAACATATCCATCTTTAAAAAATAAACAACTGAAAGCTGATAAGACGTTCATACTATTAAGCTGAAATAGGAACTTTGCACAGCTGTGATACTTATTCCCTTCTTCACACAACAGGGATATTATTTACTGTGAAACACACACAACCAGACCCTGCAAATCAGTTTAACAACTCCCAGACAACAGAAACTTTTAGTACCTTCTTCCCTCCCTTTTCCTGTTACTCCTGAGAGGGGACAGGTCATACCCTCTATACCCTTTCCCGTGATCGTCCTGTGAGGACAACTGCCCCGGGGAGAAGGACAATACTAAACAGCAAAGCCCTTTAGAGGGTGAAAGAGAGAGCAAAAGGAATACAGGTTGCAGAACCCTAGTTTGGTTGTTATCCTAATCCTACAAGTGCAGGAAGCTACAGGGCAGTCCTTAGATATGTAAGCTATATGACAGCCCCGGGAGGGAGCATCCATCTAGATGAATAAGGCACAAGGAAAGCTGAACCTTGCCGACTCCATGGAATATTAACATCCATACGTCCTCCACAAAATCACAACAAAGCCACATGTAAAGACCCAGATATCTAAGAATCTAACTACGATCTCTCACAGATAGAACCCTGCTATACAACAAAATACAAAGGCACACACCTCTCAACAATATAATGTCTTCAAGGAGAGCAATGAAAGGTGATAAATCAACTAATAAGCCCTCTTCAGTGTCCTCTTTTTTCAAATCCTCGCAATCTACTAAATCCAATAAAGACATGGAGGAGGGCGAAGATTCGGACCTAGACTCCATACAACAACTGGAGAATGATTCCCCACTAACTAAAGCTGACCTACAGACCCTGGTCTCAAAAAAAGACATTGCCGACAACTTTGAAAAACTTTGGGAGAAAATTGACTCCATCCATTCATCAGTTACCAACAGCCTTTCAGAGATTAAATCTGACTTAACAGACATGGGAAACAGGATAGATATACTTGAAGACCAAAAGGATGCCATGGTTGAGAATGTGGATGAAATTTCTCAGACTGTCTCAACACAACAACAACAATTAATGGAGTTCCAAGACAAACTAGATGACCTGGAGAACAGAAGCAGAAGAAACAACCTTAGGCTGAAGGGGGTTCCAGAGGAAATAACAGGGACAGAACTCCCGGCCTATCTAACACAACTTTTTACTCAGATCACAAACTCACCCCCAGACTACACCTTCCATGTTGAAAGAGCTCACAGAGCGCTAAAGGCCAGACCAAAGGTGGGCCTCCCTCCAAGAGATGTCGTGATCAAAATGACTTTTTTCCCAGACAAAGAAAAGATTCTCCAGGCAGCTAGAAAGCAACCCACCTTCAAATTTCAAGGCAACGTTATCCAATTCTATCAGGACTTGAGTCTTCGGACTCTACAAAGGCGAAGTGCTCTACGACCCCTTACCTCTCTGCTGAGACAAAAGCAGATACAATACAGATGGGGCTTCCCTTTTGCACTAATTATAACAAAGGACACTAAAATCATAACGATTAAGGAACCTGAAGACATCCCCGAAGTGTGTGAGGCATTAGGCCTCGATACTCCATCGCTACCTGAGAGGGAACCAACATCAGCACCTCGACCATTATCCATACGCACAGAAGATCAATCTAAGTGGCACACATCAAGAAATAAGAAAAGGAGGACACAGGAACTTAGAGATAAAGAACTTTAATCAGAATCCCTTTCATCAGTCTTTTGAGACTGGGGACTCTAGAGCAAGGCAAAAAGAACATAACCAAAAGGAAAATAGACTTCCTCTGGAGGTCTCCAACACCAAGATACCCATGGAGTAGAAGGAAATGGAGAGGGTCATAGTTGTATATGGCTCCTAATTGACATTTCACCATTACAGACAAAGTTTCATACAGTAATGTGGCCTACTAGAGGCGCGGTTTTAGGCTTACATTAATGCTTTGTATATCTAATGTCTTATAATGCCTTCTATCTCTTTTCTTTTAATTGATTATTAATACATATGCTGAAATATCTAGATGGGCCCTCCCAGCCCTCCCTTTTCATAAAGGGATAAATGAGGAACGAACAACTGTTTACAGGTTATAGTTTTGTGTTTTTTCAAATGTTCATTCCCATTGCTGGAGATAACGTTACAGTTGCATCTCTTAATAATGGGACATGTTCTCCCCCCCCAATTGTTTTTTTTCCTCCTAGTGACATCTCTGCGGCGCGCCCCTGTGGAACCCTAACTCCGAAGATTAACAATATGTCAAGAAGGACACCCTATCTGAAGGTAATAAATGATGAGCACCACACATCCAGCACATAGATCAGAAATAGAAAAAAACACAATGTCTGGCAACATATATGTAGTGTCACACAACGTCAGAGGGCTCAACACTGATCCCAAAAGAAGGATAGCTATGTCCCAATATACACGCCTAAACGCCAATATCCTGTTTCTCCAGGAAACACACTTCCTTAAAACTAATATCCCAAAATACTGGACAAAACACTTTCACACACACTACCACGCCACTGCAGACACAAAAAAGAGAGGTGTTTCAATTCTTATACATTCCTCTGTCGACTTTACCCTTGAAAGCACTTTAGCAGACCCGGAAGGTAGATACCTGATAGTCAAAGGAAAAATGTTAGATACTGAGATGACCCTATGCAACATTTATGCCCCCAACGACAATCAACATGATTTCTTCAGACACATATCCCTCCTATTAACCCAATGGTCCCAAACCAAAATTATACTAGCAGGAGATTTCAACATAACTATGGCCCCGCAAGCAGCGACTAAACATATATCCTTATCCAATAAACAACACAGACATAACAGAGTAGTTAAGTCGATACAGGAATCCCTATTACCACACTCCCTGTTGGATTCCTGGCATTCATTATATGGGGCTACAAATGACACCACGTTTTACTCCACGGCTCATAAAACCTACACGCGACTGGACTACATATATATTAGCCAGGCACTTCTCCCGTTGCTGCAGAACTCAAACATACACACATGTGTGTGGTCAGACCACTCTATTTTACTACTAGAGTTGAGTGGGATGCAAGATACCAAAAGGAAAAGATCATGGACCTTTGATCCAAATCAAAAAGACATGATAAGATTCTGCAGTCGCTGGTGGAGTACTGGAAGATAAATATAGACACCACAACTAACCCTATAAATACATGGGCAGCACATAAGGCGGTGATTAGGGGACAATTGATACAGGAAAGTGCAAGATTGAAGCGCCAAAATAGACAATTAATGGAACAGTTACACAAAGAGATAGAAACGCTTGAGGGACGACATAAGGTAACGGGGAAAGAGACGATACTACAGACCCTCCAAACCAAGAAAACCATGTTGGCGAAAATCTTAAACTCTCAGGCAGCAAGGGCAATCCAAAAATTAAAGGCACACTATTTCATTTATGCCAATAAACCAGATAAATTTTTGGCACACAAGATTAGGGAGAGGGGCAAGGCCTCATTCATCCCTAAGATAGAAACAGAACAAGGGACAATGACTTCGGACCCACAAGTGATTGTAGACACATTCGCCACTTTCTATACAAACTTTATGATGGAGAAAAAGTCCTTCACAACACAGAAACAGATAAAAATACCGAAGAATTCCTCTCCACTTGCCCATTAAAAACTCTCACCGTAGAACAAAGAGATAGTCTAAATGCCCCAATCACCACCTTGGAAGTAGTGAAAGCAGTTAAAGACCTTAAACCGGGTAAAGCAGCAGGCCCCGACGGCTTCACGGGAGAATATTATAAATTGTTCCGAGGCACATTAATACCACATCTGACTAAATTCTGTAATTATATCTTAGAAGGGAATTCTCTCCCGAGTGAGTTACAATTAGCAAAAATAGTGGTGATCCCTAAACCCGATAGAGACCATAAAAGATGTAAAAACTATCGCCCTATCTCATTAATAAATCAGGATCTGAAACTATTTACGAAAGTATTAGCAAATCGGCTTAAGGAAATTCTCCCTAGCCTAGTTCACCCAGATCAAGTGGGATTCATTAAAGACAGGGAAGCCCCAGATAGCATTCGCAGAATTACTAACATTATCTATCATCTAGAAAAACAGGGGACGCCTTCTCTGCTGCTATCGCTGGATGCGGAGAAGGCGTTCAACAGAATTGACTGGAATTACATGACCAAGGTGTTGGGTAGAATGGGATTTGAGGGCACCTTCATGACAGCTATTTGGGAAATATATTCGAAACCCCAGGCCCAGGTGACAGCGGGAGGATATAGATCTGCCATCTTCCCCATACTTAATGGCACAAGACAAGGGTGTCCCTTGTCGCCCTTACTATTTGCGCTTTGCATTGAACCTCTAGCAACCAGAATAAGAACGCACCCAGACATAGAGGGAGTTAAGACGACAAATTCAGAATATAAACTGACCCTGTTCGCAGATGATATTCTATTGTCTATCACAAAACCTCTTATCTCCTTACCCAATTTATATGCAGTGCTAGCGTCCTTTTCGGCCATCTCAGGCTATAAAATCAACTCGGATAAATGCGAGGTTCTCCCTATAGCTATCCCTCATCAGACTAAGAAGCTCCTAGAGTTAAACTTCGATTTTCGGTGGGTCAAACACACACTTAAATACCTAGGGATCAATCTTTCACAACAAACGCAGCACCTATATAAATACAACTACACACCTCTGTTTCAAAGAATTAGACAAGATATAGCAAAATGGCGCAAATATAATTTCTCGTGGATGGGCAGATTAGCTGCAGTCAAAATGACCATTCTACCCCGACTACTCTACCTATTCAGAGCACTACCGATAAAGATTGTCACTGCAGATATTGAAAGGATACAGACAGATCTCTCAGCTTTCATTAGAGGCTCTAAAATGACAAGGATCTCTAAACACTTAGTACACAGACATAGATCACTGGGAGGGATTGGGGGACCGAACTTAATGGACTATTATAGAGCAGCTAGAACAGCACAGGATGCGATGATACTGAAGAGACAGGGAGAAGCGGTCTGGATTACCTTAGAAGCGGAATTAGAGGGGAGGACCTATACAGACTCCACTTTGTGGGCCACACAACAGAACAAAGAATTTGACAGCTGCCCGAAAACACACACAAGAGCTCTCACTGTTCAGTTATGGTCAAAAGTCAGAAAAAGAGAAGACATCTTCCCTAAAAACTCCTTATTGATGCCAATCAGATACCTTTTACAGGGAGACACACATAAACACATACAGAAGTGGGAAAACAAGGGCCTTTATAGAGTAGCAGACATAGTAGAGAAGGGAGCCATATTGTCTTTCTCCCACCTTCAAGAAAAGATTGCACCACTAAAGCTACACTGGTTCATATACTTACAGTTACAATCTTCCCTTCGAGAATTCCTTAAAAATGCACCTAGGAAGATGACTACAACATTAGAAATCTCCAGCATCAGCTCACATAGACTCAAACACTCAATCTCCAAGCTATATATATCCCTCCAATCCCCCCCAACGGAACCAAAAACACAAATAATGCTAGCATGGGAGAAGGAACTCGGAATAGTGAAAGATAAACAGGAGTGGGAATTACTACTCCAATCGGGAGATAAAGGCTTATTAAGCGTTGATCTAAAAGAGAACACACTGAAAACAGCCTTTAGGTGGTACCTAACCCCAGTCAGATATGCACACATTAAACCACAAGGAAGCAACCTATGTTATAGAGGATGTGGACAGAGGGGCACATACAAACACATGTGGTGGGATTGTACAGCTGTGCAGCAAATATGGAGAAAACTATCTTCATTTATAGGCCAGCTGATAGATGAAGAGGTTACTCTCACCATACAACAGGCGCTACTACATGAACCCATAGAAATCTATCACAGACACCTGAACACTTTCATTAGAATTTTGTGCACGGTCACAAGGATATGTATCGCGAGATACTGGAAAATAGGTACACCCACATGGACGGAGATACACAATAAAATTCAGTTCACCTACACCATGTATCAGGAATCAGCAGGAATCCTAAATAATAGAGAGACACTACAAAAGGTATGGTTCTACTGGATAGGTAGACAAGCACAAGCAGTCGAGATCTGAAACCCACATAAACAGATGCGGAGTTGGCAGGGGTGCGCCGCGGGAAGAGGTGTCTCTATTTCTCAGGTACGACACTACTCTCAGAGAGAGACACTGTTTCATATGAACATAGGAGGAAAATGTTGGTTTAATTATAGTTATTGTTTTGTTTATCAACCTTAATATGACTGAAGTGATTACTACTCATCCCACCACTATGCAGCCCGCTTCCCTAGAGGTACAAGTGGGATTAAGGGGAAAAAAAAAAGATATGCTAGGGAATGTTCAACCCACTTAGCAGTAGTTGCTCAGACAGAGGGGAGGGTTTGAACGTGGGTGGAAGGATTATTGATATGTCTTAAATATATATATTCCAATGGTGATGAGAATGTAATGATCAAAGTACTTTTTTTTTGTCTGTTTTACGTATGTATAATGTAAAAAAAATTTCAATAAAAAAGCATTTTACAATAAAAAAAGCTACCATTGTAGACAATAAAAAAAACAAATTACCAAAAAATAAAACATTGTTATGTAAACCTAAAGTACCACTTAAAAAAAACACCCCAAAATAAAAATTAAAAATTATACTAATTAACAATAGCAATAGCCCTTAAAGGGCTTTTGTAGTGCATTGCCCTAGAATGACTTAGCTCACCAGCACCATTCCACAAAAAAAAATTCCTCTAGAAAATAAAGGTATCTAAAAAAAAAACTACACTCTGAAGAGCATTTAGCTAAAAGAAAACTACCCCCATCTAAAAAAAAGAAACACAACTTTTAGGGTAGTTTTTTTTTAAGATAGCCTTTTATTTGGGAGAGGGGGGTGTACTTTTAGAATGGTGTTAATTTTTTTTTTGTTTGAAAAAGAGCTGTCACTTTAGGGCAATACCTTTTAAGGGCTATTGCTATAGTTAAAGGGCCACTAAACCCAAAATCTTTCTTTCAGGATTCAGATAGAGAATATAAATTTAAACAACATTACAATTTACATCTATTATTTATTTGCTTCCTTTTTTAGATATCCTTAGTTGAAGAAAAAGCAATGTACATGGTGAGCCAATCACACGAGGCTTCTATGTGCAGCAACCAATCAGCAGCTACTGAGCATATCTAGATATGCTTTTCAGCAAAGAATATCAAGAGAATAAAACAAATTAGATAATATAAGTAAATTAGAAAGAGGTTTAAAATTGCATTCTCTTTCTAAATCATGAAAGAAAAAATGTGGGTGTCATGTCCCTTTAAGTGTTAGTATACACTTTTTATTTTGAGGTGGGTTTTTTAGTTTTAGAATAGGCATAACTGTTTTTTTTATTTTTGGTAATTCGTTTTTTTCTTTTATGATAGTTGTTTTGTTTTTTCTATAATAATAGCTTTTTTTTAAAGATAATGTTAGATAGTTTTTTTTAGTAGTATGTGATGGGTGTTGTGTCGGTTTATAGGGGTTAATAGTTTAGAGGGTAGTTTGCGATGGGGGTTGTGGTGGTTTAGGGGTTAATAGAGTAGTGGGTTTGTTTGTGATGTGGGTGTGTGCCAGTTTAGGGGTAATAGTGTAGAGGGGTAGTTTGTGATGTTTTTTGGCAGTTTAGGGGTTAATAGAGTAGTTTAGTGCAAACGTTTCCTCTGTGGCCAAACACTTTACACAACCTTTCTATGGGTTGCTCAATGCCGCCCATAGAAAATATGGGGAGCATAAATTACAATCAGTTCCCTCAAATTAATTTGTTATAATTTCAACAGAGTGCCACTTGTAATATGGATTTGAGAGCAAAGAACACCATAATCTCGCAAAAGCATTTACGCTCATTGCGTGAATGATAGCGCTCCACTTATAATCTGGCCCTAAATCAAGGCTAAATAGAAGAATGTATTCAAGGCAAAGATAAGCCTAATAAGATTATATAATACTAGTCCTAAAGCCCGTGTACACAGGCCATTTTGTGCAGTACAGCGGTTCCACCCCTTGCTCTCTATCTATCCCCCCCACTCTTTTGCTCTCTCTGCCCCCTCTCTTTTGCTCTCTCTTCCCCCCTCTCTTCTGCTCTCTCTCCCCCTCTCTCTCTCTTTTGCTCTCTCTCCCCCTCTCTCTCTTTTGCTCCCCCCCTCTTTTGCTCTCTCTCCCTCTCTTTTGTTCTCTCTCTCCCCCTCTCTCTATTTTGCTCTCTCTCCCCCTCTCTTTTCCTCCCTCTCTTCTGTGCTCTCCTCCCTCTCTTTTGCTCTCTCTCTCTCTCCCCCTCTATTTTGCTGTCTCTCTCCATCCCCCTCTCCTTTGCTCTCTCTACCCCTCTGTTTTGCTCTCTTTATCCCCCCTCTTTAGCTCTACCCCCTTTCTTTTGCTCTCTACCCCTCTCTTTTGCTGTCTCTATCCCCCTCTCTTTTGCTCTCTCTCCCCTCTCTTTTGCTCTCTCTATCCTCTCTCTTTTGTTCTCACCCCTTTCTTTTGCTCTCTCTCCTTCTCTTTTGCTGTCCTTCTATCCCCCCTCTTTTGCTCTCTCTATCCCCCCTGTCTTTTGCTTTCTCTCTCCCTCCTCTCTTTTGCTTTCTCTCTACCCCCCTCTCTTTTGCTCTCTCTATCCCCCCTCATTTTGCTCTCTCTCTCCCCTTATTTTGCTCTCTTTCTACCCTCTCTTTTGCTGTCTCTCTCCCCTCTCTTTTAATCTTTCTCTCCCCCCTCTCTTATGCTCTCTCTCTCCCCCTCTCTTTTGATCTCTCTCTAACTCCTCTCTTTTGCTCTCTCTATCCCCCCTCTTTTGCTCTCTCTATCCCCCTCTTTTGCTCTCTCTCTCCCCTTTCTTTTGCTCTCTTTCTCCCCTCTCTTTTGCTGTCTCTCCCCCCTCTTTTGCTCTCTCTCTCCCCCTCTCTTATGCTCTCTTACTCCCCCTCTTTTTTGCACTCTCTCCCCTCTCTTTTGATCTCTCTCTCCCCCTCTCTTTTGCGCTCTCTCTCCCCTCTCTTTTGCGCTCTCTCTCCCCTCCTCTCTTTTGCTCTCTCTCCCCCTCTCTTTTGCTCTCTCTCTCTTTTGCGATCTCTCTCCCCTCTTTTGCGCCCTCCCCCCTCTCTTTTGCTGTCTCTCTCCCTCTCTTTTGCTCTCTCTATCCCCCTATTTTGCTCTCTCTATCCCCCCTCTTTTGCTTTCTCGATCCCCCCTCTTTTGCTCTCTCTCTATCCCCCTTTTTTGCTCTCTCTCTATCCCCCCTCTCTGTCCCCTCTTTTGCGCTCTCCCCCCTATCTTTTGCTCTCTCTTCCCCCTCTCTTCTGCTCTCTCTCTCCCACTATCTTTCTTTTGCTCTCTCCCCTTCTCTTTTGCTCTCTCTCCCCCTCTCTTTTGCTCTCTATCCCCCCTCTTTTGCTCTCTCTCCCTCTCTTTTGCTCTCTCTCTCCCCCCTCTCTCTATTTTGCTCTCTCTCCCCATCTATTTTCCTCCCTCTCTTTTGCGCTCTACTCCCTCTCTTTTGATCTCTCTCTCTCCCCCTCTCTTTTCCTCCATCTCTTTTGCTTTCTCTCTCTCCCCCTCTCTTTTGCTGTCTCTCTCCCCTCTCTTTTGCTCTCTCTACCCCTCTGTTTTGCTGTCTTTCTCCCTCTCTTTTGCTCTCTTTATGTAAGGAGGTTATTATCCCTTTAAGGAGCTCAGCTGTAGATTACTTTTTTATCTATGAGTTGGTAAATGCAGTAAGTAATACACAGTCTATTTATAAAACAGTAGTAGTAAACCTGGTTTTGTTTGTGTCACTGAGGTTTTAGAATCCCCCTATGTATGAAGGGTATCTTTGTAGCAGTGAGTTTGATTAATATTGCAAGCAAGCAAGTATATGGTTTAAAGTCTGTAACAAGTATGAAGTTGTACAGATTAGAGTTAATCCCAGAGTTTCAGTTTCTTTGAAGTTCAGGCTTTTTTAGTTATATGATGAGTTTCAAAGGCTGTATAAACGAATACCTTAATGATCATGCAGGATATGTAATTGATATTACTTTTCTTCAGAGTAATGAATACTTGGTATTGAACAGTTCATCAATGAGTTTTGTTAGATAAGCGATGTTAATTTTACCTTATTTATTCCTTGCTGAATGTGGCTGATTTACTCTGCAGCCGGTAGATCAGGTTCTGTCCGCGGCGTTCCCCTGCAGCGTGTGATGGCGGAAAGCTGTGTTGGGGGAGGGTACAGCTCCTGTGTGTGGCTGAAGCAGAGATGCCGATATGGTAACGAACAGGCTGACTGTGAAACTTACAAGGCAGAGACAGCAGTGGTGAGAGTTGTGAAATCCTTATCGCTTGATTGTAGTTCAGTATATTCATCTAAGTTTTGATGAGATGAGTTGCAGATCGTATGGCGTATTTAGCCACAGACGATTTAGTTAAATTTGTCCTTGAGAGACTGGAAAATAGTTGAACAGTGGATTTATCCCTTCTCAGGTGTATTTCAAGTTTAGCTCAGGTCTTCAGGTGCTTGTTAAGTCAAACAAGAATTACTAAGCAGTGATTGCAAGGAAGTTGCAGGATTTTAACAGGAAAGCAACCAATAGGTGGAGAGAAAGGAATGTTACTGCTTAAAGGTACAGTGTCCCTGACACTTTATCCCCCCTCTTTTGCTCTCCCCTCTTTCTTTTGCTCTCTCCCACTCTATTTTACTGTTTCTATCCCCCTCTCTTTTGCTCTCTCTTCCTCTCTGTTTTGCTCTCTCTATCCCCACTAATTTGCTCTCTCTCCCCCTTCCTTTTCCTCTCTTCCCACTCTCTTTTGCTTTCTCTCTCCCTCTCTTTTGCTGTCTCTCTATCCCCCCTCTTTTGCTCTCTCTTTCCCCCCTCTCTTTTTCTCTCTCTCTCCCTCCTCTCTTTTGCTCTCTCTATCCCCCCTCTCTCCCCCCTATTTTGCTCTCTTTCTCCCCTCTCTTTTGCTGTCTCTCTCCCCTCTCTTTTGCTCTCTCTCTCCCCCCTCTCTTATGCTCTCTCTCCCCCTCTCTTTTGCTCTCTCTCACCCCCTCTGTTTTGCTCTCTCAATCCCCCCTCTATTGCTCTCTCTATCCCCCCTCTTTTGCTCTCTCTCTCACCTTTCCTTTGCTCTCTTTCACTACTCTCTTTTGCTGTTTCCCTCCCTCTCTTTTGCTCTTTCTCTCTCCCCCTCTCTTATTCTCTCTTTCTCCCCCTCTCTTTTGCTCTCTCTCCCCTCTTTTTTGATCTCTCATTCTCCCCCCTCTCTCCCCCTCTCTTTTGTGCTCTCTCTCCCCTCTCTTTTGCACTCTCCCCCCTCTCTTTTGCCCTCTCTTTCCCCCTCTCTTTTGCTCTCTCTCCCTCTCCCCTCTTCTATTTACCCCTCTCTTTCCCCCCCTCTCTTTTGTGCTCTCTCTCTCCTCTTTTGCACCCTCCCCCTCTCTTTTGTTGTCTCTCTCCTTCTCTTTTGCTCTCTCTATCCCCCCTTTTTTGCTCTCTCTCTATCCCCCCTCTTTTGCTCTCTCTCTATCCCCCTCTCTGTCCCGTCTTTTGCGCTCTCCCCCCTCTCTTTTGCTCTCTCTCCCCTCTCTTTTGCTCTCTCTCTCCCCTTTCTCCCCCTCTCTTTTGCTGTCTCCCTCTCTTTTGCTTCCTCTATCTCTCCTATTTTGCTCTCTCTCTCCTCTTTCTTTTGCTCTCTCTTCTCCCTCTCTTTTGATGTCTCTATCCCTCTCTCTCTATCCCCCCTCTTTTGCTCTCTCTCTATCCCCCCTTCTTTTGAGCTTTCTCTCTCCCATCCGCATGGCCCCGCCCGCCCCACCCACATCACACCTGGCCCCGCCCACGTCACACCCGGCCCATCCATGCCACGCCCAGTCCCACACTTGACCTTTTTTTATTAAAGGATGTATTAACAATCAAAATGAAAAGCTTGTCTACCTACTCTCCTATTTTAAAAGTTCAAGATTAATTCTGTCTTTGTTATTGTCATATATGTGTCTGATAAATTCCTTTGTTCTTACTTATCATACATGCCAGTTGGGTGTTTCATAACTCTGAAGTAATTTGAAAATAAAAATAGACAGAACACAGACTAGGCTACTTTGAACATCCAACTTTGACCTAGTTAGTTTTGCTTTCAGTGCAGAAGAATTCTTTTTTAGTTATTTTTATTTCTAAGTAAAGGAACATTAATCATTAAATAATTGCTGGGTAGAATTGTGTATTCAAAGCAAAAGTTAACCTAAGAAAAATATGCAGATGTATTTTTTTAAAATTATATTTGTTGTTTAAATATTGAAAAAAATAAATGTTACATTATAGTGTAAAGATCACAATTTATAGAATCAAATTACGGGGAAAAAAGGAACAAAAAGTAATGAAAGTATTTCGCAAAGTTGTTTTACTATAAGTAACAAAACATTTTTTTGATACAATTTCAAAGTGTTTTAAGTGTTTAATGCCCCTTTAAGTGTGCTTGACCTAGAGAATCAAAAGGAAAAAAGATATCATGCAAACATATTAGCATATTGTTTATGGTTATTTTAGTTGAGTATGTTGACTTCCAATGTAGAAATCTGCTCTTGTAGTAACTGGAGTGTGTGGGTAACATTTAACTAATGCTATTAAAAGTGTATTGAGGGTTATTTGAACCACTTATATTTATTTGGCAATTTTAGATTAATAATATTATGCCCCTCATACTGGGGTGAACGGGAGGTTACATTTAATGCTGGACTACATACTGATGTGCATGCGCTTCTAGTGGTGTTGAATTCTAATTCTCAGCCTCATTTAATCTTCCATTTTAGTTGCACAAACATGAATTATTTTAATTTCTTCACTGGTGTTTAGTTTTCATTTTAAACCTCATTGACACATAATGCAGGTGAAATGGTCAATATATTTTTTTTTTACGTATACTTTTATTTTCACTGTACATTTAGCAACTGTTTTTATCATAAGAACAAATAAAAATAAGTGAACAGCCCATGAGCTCTCAAACAACGTTATATTGGGTGTGGTAAAAGAAAAGACACTGACATCATGGTCAGACCTATCCTTTAATTTGAACACAATGTATAAACAAGGTAGGACACTATCACTAAATCCTGTGGCTTGGGCTTGGCTTTTGCATTTTTTTTTTCACAAGAAAAGTAGCCATATATGTTATTGCATTTCATTCATCTAGTTATACAGGTTCTGGGGACTAACATGTATACATAGCAACTAAACTGATTCAGTTCTACAAAACTGTTATAAAATATATTACTTGTACATCATGGTTTTTCTTTGTTTCTCCCTAGCTACACACACACTTTTACATATTTTTAAAAAAATATATAGAATTGGGGGTCTTTGTGCTAGGTTTCCCTCCAGGGGGTCTTTGTGCTAGGTTTCCCTCCATTGTGACTTTCATGGCTGCTAGCCAGTTTCACAATTCAAACAGTTATAATGGGCATAAAACTATTATCTATTTCTTAATGATCAGTAATAAAGGGTTATAAAACCTAGATTTTTTTTCTTTCATCATTCAGATAGAGCATGCAGTATAATGCAACTTTCTAATTTACTTCAATTATCAATTTTTTTTTTCTCTTGGTATCTTTATTTGAAAAAGCAGAAATATAAGCACAGGAGCCGGCCAATTTTTGATTCAGAACCTGGGTAGCGCTTGCTGATTGGTGGCTGATAAAAGGAGTAAATTAGATAGTTGCTCAAAACTCTATTTGAATCCTGAAAAAACAATTTGGGTTTCATATCCCTTAAAGGTGCTATTTTTTCTTAATTTTCTCTCAAGTTGTGCATTCGTGTTTTAACGCTGAAAAAATGGTAATTTCAGCGTTAAAACAGCACCGCAGCCATTACAAGTCTTGTCGGTATAGCTGTACCGCAAGCCTGTTAGCCTGTAATGCAACGTCAGTCCCGCACTCATAAAAATGACATTTTTCATGGGACTTCCATAGTGCAGCCATTACGAGTTTTGCGGTGAGGGTAAAAAGCTTGCGCTCCAGCCTATACCGACAAGATCTGTTTCTCAATCTGAGAGCAGTAGTTATGAGTTTTACGCTACAATACTGTTACATAAAACTCAAAACTAAAGTGTTACAAAGTACACTAACACCCATAAACTAGCTATCAACCCCTAAACTGAGGCCCTCCCACATCGCAAATACTATTTTAGTTATTAACCCCTAATCTGCCGCTCCCGACATCACTGCAACTAATAAAATGTATTAACCCCTATTCCGTCGCTTCCCGACATCATCACCACTACAATAAAGTTATTAACCCCTAAACCGCCGCCCTCCCACATCGCAAATACTATTTAAATATTATTAACCCCTAATCTGCTATCCGACCACATGGCCCCCATTATACTAAAGTTATTAACCCCTATTCCGCCACTCCTCGACACTGCCTCCACTATAATTAACCTATTAACCCCTAAACCAAAAGCTCCCACAACAAAATATACTAAATTAAAATATTAACCACTAAACCGAAAGCCCCCCACATCGCAATAAACTAATTTAAACTAGTAACCCCTAAACCTAATGCCCCCCCTAACTTTAAACTTTATATTAAAATAAAAATTTCCCTATCTTAAATTAAATCTTACCTGTCAAAATAAAAAAACTAAGTTTAAACTAACAATTAAACAAATATAACTATTAAACTAAAATTGAACTAACTACCAATTAAAGAAAACTACTATGCACATTAAAAAAATCGTAACACTACTATAAAAATTACAAAGTATCTAATTACAAAAAATACAAAATACTAAAATTACAAAAAATAACAAACACTAAATTACGAAAAATAACAAAATTATTACAAATGGAAAAAGAATTACACCTAATCTAATAGCCCTATAAAAATAAAAAAGCCCACCCAAAATAAAAAAAATCTAGCCTACCATAAGCTACCAAAAGCCCTTAAAAGGGCCTTTTGTAGGGCTTTGCACTAAGTTAAACGGCTCTTTTACCTGTAAAAAAAAACACACAGTAAAACCCACCACCCAACCAACCACCCAAAATAAAAAACTAACTCTAACAAAAACCTAAGCTACCCATTGCCCTGAAAAGGGCATTTGTATGGGCATTTCCCTTAAAAGGGCATTTAGCTCTTTTGCATTGCCCTAAAAAGGGCATTTACCTCTTTTAAGAAAAGCCCAAACCCTAAACAAAAAACCCACCCAAAAAAGTTTAAAAAATCCTAACACTTACCGCCGAAGATCCACTTACAATTTCTGAAGTCCGGACATCCAGGCGGTAAGAAGTCTTCATCGAGGCAGCAAAATCTTCTATCTTCATCCAGGCAGCATCTTCTATCTTCATCCCGGCGGCGTCTTCTATCTTCATCAGCCAATAGGATGAAAGTGTCAGGGTGCCAGGAATCAGACTGAGAAGAGAAGTGCAAAAATAATCACACCTTTATTAATAGCAAAAAATAATAAAAAGTCCTCAAGTCAAATAACAAGCCAGGAATCAAAACCAGAGCTGGTAAAAAGACAAGCCGAGTCAGGAGCCAAAGCGAGTAGTCAGATGAGCCGGAATCAGGAACAAGGAGAACAGCAGAGTCAGGAACTGTTATAAACCTGAACAAAAAGTGTGAGTGTACTTGTTTTTGTGAGGATTTCCTGAAAGCAGTTTTTGTAGAATTAATGCAGCTTACTTGAATAGGTTAACTTAAGCAAAGTGATAGATGTTACAGATAGCTTAATTACAATATGCAATTGGCAATATTAAACTATCTGTCTTAATGTTTGCCTATAAACTATTTCTCCAGAGTCACTGCAGACTTGGAGGTTATAGCCTTAAGCAGAAGGTAGCCATACAAATACAATTAGGTATAAATGAGAGAGATTTCAGTAACAATTCACAGGTTACTAAGGATGAAGCTAAAGTGACTTAGCATAAGATAATAAGTTAAACGACCTGCCTTAGACCTTAGTGAGTTAGCGCTATGGAATCTGTTGGCGCTCTACAAATACCTGATAATAATAATAATAATAATAATAAGTTAGAGTCCGGTGCTGCTACAGGCTTCCCAGGAACGGAAAAGTTCAGCGTGTATGAGAATGCTGAACTGCAAGTAACAAGCTTAAGAGTGAGAGGTGAGAGCTGTGGCAGTAGCTGATGACATCAGTCCTGCAGACAAGTGGTTCTGTGTGAAAGGGAGAGAGCTGCAGCACAGGAAGTGGTTGCTCTGTGTAGCAGAAGAATGATTCCCCTATGTCAGATAGCAGATTGGCTGAGGAGCTTTCTCATGCAGGGATGTGAAAACATTAATCCAGCAATGAGGTAAGAGAAGTGGGAGGTTATATAGGGAGTAAGGACAATTGCTTAAAGAGACAGCATAAGCTACACTGTAGAATCTGACATAGCCCCCCCAAAAAGGAACCCACCACAAGGGTTCAGGGAGCTGGGTTTCGGCGATGAAACAGGGAAACACATCTCGGAGCAGATACAGAAGCAGCTGGTTCCCAAGTATCCTCAGAATGATCAAAGCCCTTCCAATGAATCAAGTATTCCAGTGTCCCGTGTCTACGTCTGGAGTCAATGATAGACTGCACCTCATACTCTTGATCGTGTGAGACTGTATGCGAGACTGCATTTGCAGATAATTCGTCAGAAAGACAAGGCTTTACCAGAGAGATGTGAAATGTGGGATGAATTTTATAGATGTCGGGAAGACGAAGTGTAACAGTAGCAGGATTTTTAATATCCACAATTGGAAATGGTCCAATGAATAATTTACTCAATTTCTTTGAGGGAGTATGTAATTTTAAATTTTTCGTTGACAACCATACCATTTGGCCTATCTGATACGTCGGTTGAGGAGTGTGACGTAAGTCATAGTATTTTTTTCTGCGAATTTTGTTGAGCAATGGTGAACGTTTGAGAGATATCGTTAACTGTATCATTCACTTTTGGGTTGGAACTTGGTAAGTATGGGTAAAAAGAGATTCTAGGATGTAAGCCATAGTTGACGTAGAATGGACTAAGTCGAGTGGAGGAGTTGGTATCATTGTTGTAGGCAAACTCTGCCAAAGCTAAATGCTTTGTCCACATTTCTTGTTGATTTGAGCAAAAGCAATGCAGATACTGCTCCAACCATTGGTTGGTTCGTTCCACTTGCCCGTTGGATTGGGGATGGTAAGAGGTTGTAAGTTTTTGAGTGATATGCAGAGTTTGACAAAGAGATTTCCAAAAACGTGAGGTAAACTGTGAACCCCTGTCCGAGAGTATCACAGTGGGAAGTCCATGTAACCGAACAACTTCTTTAATGAATAACTCACTGCTTTCCTGAGCTGTCGGCAACCCAACTGCTGGAATAAAATGTGCCATTTTACTCAAAAGATCTACAACAACTAGTATTGTAGAAAAGGAAAAAGAGCTTGGGAGGTCAACAATAAAATCCATATCAATATGGCTCCAGGGAGTTTTGGGTACTGGATAAGATTGGAGTAACCCAACAGGGAAATGACGAGACAGTTTGGAAGTAGAACAGGTTGTACACTGTGCAATGTATTCCTGAACTGTTGAGGTCATCACTGGCCACCAATAGTGTCGTCGTAGTAAGTCCAGAGTTTTATTAAGACCTAAGTGTCCAGATGTTGGAGAGTCGTGGCAGGAGTAAAGGAGTTGTAACCTATATTGTGGTGGTATGTAAAGGAGGTTTCCATGGTAGTATAAGCCGTCCGCCTTTGCTTGCAAGAGATGCATTGGCTTTGAGGAATCCTGGGTTTGACAGGTTTGGAATTCAGGATGTGGGGATATAAGTAATCCCAGAATTTTAGAACTAGGAATGACTGTGGATGGAACTTCTTCAGAAGAAGGTCTAGAATCCCGCCTGGAGAGTGCGTCCGCTTTACCATTACGACTTCCCGGACGGTACATAATCAGAAAGTCAAAATGAGAGAAATATAGATTCCATCATAGTTGTCTGGAAGATAGGGTTCTGTTCTGCTGAAAATATTGCAAGTTTTTGTGATCAGTTATAACTATAACAGGGAAAGTAGCACCTTCTAGAAGGTGTCGCCACTGTTCAAATGCAGTTTTAATTGCCAATAATTCTTTTTCCCCCACGGGATAATTGCATTCAGCAGGAGACAGGAGTCTGGAGAGATATGCTACTGGATGTAACTTATCTGTTAAAGATGTTTTTTGCAAGAGTATAGCCCCGAGAGCATAATCTGATGCATCCACTTCGACAATAAACTGTAAGTTGGGGTCTGGGAACTGCAGAATGGGTGCTGTGGTGAAATCTGTTTTTAGTTTTTTGAATACCCTTTCACAGTCCTTAGTCCAGTCAAATGAGTTTTTTCCCTTAGTTAGGTCAGTTAGAGGTTTAGCCGTGTGTGCAAAATTATGTATAAATTTTCGGTAAAAGTTGGCAAAGCCAAGAAACCTCTGTACCTGTTTCTTGGTTTTAGGAGTTGGCCACTGTGTTATAGCATGTATTTTTGAATCGTCCATAGTGATTCCTGTGCTTGAGATAACATAACCCAGAAATGTCACTTTAGGCCTGTTGAACTCACATTTCTCTAATTTGGCGTACAATTTGTGTTGTCTTAAACGAGCTAATACTGTTCTAACATGTGTTAAATGTTGTTGTTAGGATTCAGAGAAGATAAGTATATCGTCTAGGTACACGACTACAAAATTGTCTAAGATGTCATGAAAGATGTCATTAATAAAGCATTGAAATGTTGCTGGAGCATTACAAAGGCCAAACGGCATGACAGTATATTCGTAAAGGCCATATCGAGTTCTAAATGCTGTCAACCATTCATCTCCAGCCCTCATTCGTATGAGGTTATATGCACCCCTGAGATCCAATTTTGTAAAGATCTTGGCAGTGCGTAACCTCTCAATAAGTTTGGGTATTAACGGGAGTGGGTAACGGTTTTTCTTTGTTCTTTTATTTAGCTCCCAATAGTCAATTATGGGCCTAAGTGACTGGTCTTTATTTTTAACAAAAAAGATTCCAGCTCCAGCTGGGGACGTGGATGGTCTAATAAAACCTTTTGCTAGGTTTTCTTGTAGGTATAAATTTAAGTGATCTAATTCAGGTCTTGATAGAGGATATATGTGTCCAACGGGAATTGTTGCACCAGGCAAAAGGTCAATGGGGCAATCGTATGACCTATGGGGCGGTAGAACCTGTGCCTCTAGATCACTAGGTAATATAACATCCTTTGTGAGTAAAATATGAGGTAATGGAAAACAAGTCTGAGTGCAGTTGGAAGAAGTTAAATCAACAGTCATACGTTGCCAGTCAAAGGTTGGTTTGTGTATGTGTAACCAAGACAACCCAAGGATAATTGGGTATAGCGGACTTGGAATTAAGTCGAAAGATATTGATTCCCTATGTCCAGATCTAGTACAGAGTAATAAAGGTGTTGTTTCATGTGTAATGGGGCCTGTGGAGAGAGAAGAGCCATCAACTAAATTAATGGAGACAGGAGACTGTTTTGCTAGGAAGGGAATTTTATTTAAATTGACGAAATGAATATCAATATAACTTGATGATGCTCCTGTGTCAATAAGAGCCTCAACTTCTATGTGGTGGCGATCCCACTGCAAAGTAAGAGGTAACGTTATATGAGAATGAGTATGTTTAGATAGAGACAGACTAAGTGTGTTAAATTCTATCTTACCAGCTTTTGTCTTTTTAAGAAGTGGACAAGATGACACATCATGCTCTGGGGAGGCACAGTACAAGCATAGTCTCAATGCCCACCTTCTACTTTTCTCGTCAGTGGAGAGAGGACCACGCATAAAACCTATTTCCATAGGTGATTCGGTTTCCTTTGAACTTGATGGAGAGGGGGTGAACCTTTTGTAGAGAGCTGACGTATTAGACCTCTCATGTTTACGCTCACGTAGTCGTCGGTCTATAGTGGTACAGAGATTGCAAAGATCCTCCAGTCTCTCGGGTACGCCTGTGCGGGACAACTCATCCTTAATATCTTCACTAAGCCCACTTCTAAATTGGTGTCTCAGTGACGCCTCATTCCATTTTGACTCAATGGCGAATATTTTAAATTGTGAAATATAATCCTCCACAGGATGCCAGCCTTGTTTTAAGGCCCTGAGTGAAGCCTCAGCAGATTCCTGCTTGAAAGGATTGTCATACAGAGAAGAAAGTGCTTTTAGAAAGTCTTGAAAAGAATCCAATAAGGTACTTTGGTTTTTAAATAAACTATCAGCCCAACTGTGAGGCTCTCCCCTTAAATAGGAAATCATGGTTAAAACCTTAAGGCGATCAGTGCTATAGGTTTTAGGCTTGAGCTCAAACAGGAGTAAACAGGCATTTCTAAATTCTTTGAAATTAGACCTATTACCGCTAAATTTATCAGGTAATGACACTTGCGGTTCAGGTTGAGCGGTTTTTGTAGCGTACATTTATCTAACACAATCTTTCAACAATTGATACTCAGTTTGCAATTCTCTAATTGACTGGGTAACGTTATCCATACGCTGTGAAAGTGCTGTGACTTGATTAGTGATTTCAGTTAATTCGATAACTGCTTTCAACCTCTACAAATTTAGGCTGGATTAATCTGTTATAACCCTGAACAAAAAGTGTGAATGTACTTGTTTTTGTGAGGATTTCCTGAAAGCAGTTTTTGTAGAATTAATGCAGCTTACTTGAATAGGTTAACTTAAGCAAAGTGATAGATGTTACAGATAGCTTAATTACAATATGCAATTGGCAATATTAAACTATCTGTCTTAACGTTTGCCTATAAACTATTTCTCCAGAGTCACTGCAGACTTGGAGGTTATAGCCTTAAGCAGAAGGTAACCATACAAATACAATTAGGTATAAATGAGATAGATTTCAGTAACAATTCACAGGTTACTAAGGATGAAGCTAAAGTGACTTAGCATAAGATAATAAGTTATACGAGCTGCCTTAGACCTTAGTGAGTTAGAGTCCGGTGCTGCTACAGGCTTCCCAGGAACGGAAGAGTTCAGCGTGTATGAGAATGCTGAACTGCAAGTAACAAGCTTGAGAGTGAGAGGTGAGAGCTGTGGCAGTAGCTGATGACGTCAGTCCTGCACACAAGTGGTTCTGTGTGAAAGGGAGAGAGCTGCAGCACAGGAAGTGGTTGCTCTGTGTAGCAGAAGAATGATTCCCCTATGTCAGATAGCAGGTTGGCAGAGGAGCTTTCTCATGCAGGGATGTAAAAACATTAATCCAGCAATGAGGTAAGAGAAGTGGGAGGTTATATAGGGAGTAAGGACAATTGCTTAACCCTTTAACGACCAAGGACGTACGCCACACGTCCTCAAAAAAATACAGTTAATGACCGAGGACGTGTGGCGTACGTCCTTGGTCTGGAAAGCAGCTGGAAGCGATCCTGCTCGCTTCCAGCTGCTTTCCAGTTATTGCAGTGATGCCTCGATATGGAGGCATCCTGCAATAACCCCCCTTAGCCATCCGATGCAGAGAGAGCCACTCTGTGGCCCTCTCTGCACCGGAAATCGATGGCCGGTATCGTTGGTGGGTGGGAGCTTACGTGGGAGGCGGGTGGGCGGCCATCGGTGCTCAGTGTGAAGTGGAAGGGGCGGGATGGGGGGCGGGATCTACGGGGGCGCGCACGGGAGCTCGCGCGTGCACGGGGCGGGAGCGGGTGGGAACCGCTGCACTACAGAAAAAAAAAAGTTAAAAGCTAAAAAAAAAAAAAAATCTAAATATTAAAAATGTGATCTAAGGGACCTGGAAGGGGTTGGGGGTTGGTCTTGGTGTGGGGGGGGGAAGCTACACTACAGAAAAGGGCATTTTTTAAAACAAAAGGCACATTTTTTTACAAAACTGGGTACTGGCAGACAGCTGCCAGTACCCAAGATGGCGCCCATTAAGGCAGAGGGGAAGGGTTAGAGAGCTGTTTGGTGGGGGATCAGTGAGGTTGGGGTCTAAGGGGGGATCCTACACATCAGCATATGTAAATATGCTTTTTTTTTTTAAAAAAAAAGGGCCAAATACCTTTTATTTTAATACTGGCAGAGTTTCTGCCAGTACTTAAGATGGCGGGGACAATTGTGGGGTGGGGGAGGGAAGAGAGCTGTTTGGGAGGGATCAGGGGGTCTGATGTTTCAGGTGGGAGGCTGAGCTCTACACTAAAGCTAAAATTAACCCTGCAAGCTCCCTACAAGCTACATAATTAACCCCTTCACTGCTAGCCATAATACACGTGTGATGCGCAGCGGCATTTAGAGGCCTTCTAATTACCAAAAAGCAATGCCAAAGCCATATATGTCTGCTATTTCTGAACAAAGGGGATCCCAGAGAAGCATTTACAACCATTTGTGCCATAATTGCACAAGCTGTTTGTAAATAATTTCAGTGAGAAACCTAAAATTGAGAAAAAATTAACGTTTTTTTTAATTTGATCGCATTTGGCGGTGAAATGGTGGCATGAAATATACCAAAATTGGCCTAGATCAATACTTGGGGTTGTCTACTACACTACACTAAAGCTAAAACTACCCCAAAAAGCTCCCTACATGCTCCCTAATTAACCCCTTCACTGCTGGGCATAATACACGTGTGGTGCGCAGTGGCATTTAGCGGCCTTCTAATTATCAAAAAGCAACGCCAAAGTCATATATGTCTGCTATTTCTGAACAAAGGGGATCCCAGAGAAGAATTTACAACCATTTATGCCATAATTGCACAAGCTGTTTGTAAATAATTTAAGTTAGAAACCAAAAGTTTGTGAAAAAATTTGTGAAAAGTGAACGTTTTTTTGTATTTGATTGCATTTGGCGGTGAAATGGTGGCATGAAATATACCAAAATGGGCCTAGATCAATACTTTGGGTTGTCTACTAAAAAAAAATATATACATGTCAATGGCTATTCAGAGATTCCTGAAAGATATCAGGGTTCTAATGTAACTGTCGCTAATTTTGAAAATAAATGGTTTGGAAATAGCAAAATGCTACTTGTATTTATGGCCCTATAGTTTACAAAAAAAGTAAAAAACATGTAAACATTGGGTATTTCTAAACTCAGGACAAAATTTAGAAACTATTTAGCATGGGTGTTTTTTGGTGGTTGTAGATTTTGGGGGTCAAAGTTAGAAAAAGTGTGTTTTTTTCCATTTTTTCCTCATATTTTATATTTTTTTTATAGTAAATTATAAGATATGATGAAAATAATGATATATTTAGAAATTCCATTTAATGGCGAGAAAAATGGTATATAATATGTGTGGGTACAGTAAATGAGTAAGAGGAAAATGACAGCTAAACACAAACACCTCAAAAATAGCCTTGGTCCCAAACGGACAGAAAATGGAAAAGTGCTGTGGTCATTAAGGGGTTAAAGAGACAGCATAAGCTACACTGTAGAATCTGACAGGAACAAGCCAGGGATCAGGAACCAGTAGGGACATCAGACCAGGTAATACACAGGAGCTCTCACAAACAGGTCTGAGACAACGCAAGGGCAAAGCATACTGAACAGAGGCCCTTTAATTAATAAGTGATGACATCACAATTCTGAGACTGCATCCTGTCTCATGGATGATGTACACCAGTCTGGCCATAAAGGAAGTGCAGGAAATGAGAAGCATCACACAGTATGCACCAGAGTCAGCAAGAGAGGTGAGTAAAATGGCTGCCAGCAGCACATGGCAAACAAAACAGGGAAAAAACCCAGACAGTACCCTCCCCTCAATGACCCCTCCACCGTGGGAGGACAAAAAACTTATTGGGGAAACGGGCATGGAAGGCACAGAGGAGGGTGGGAGCATGAACATCAGAGGAGGTAACCCATGAACGCTCCTCTGGACCGTAGCCCCTCCAGTGAACCAAATACTGTACATGTCCCCTGGACATACGAGAGTCAATAATGCTGCTGACCTCATACTCCTCATGGCTGTCAACTAAGATAGGATGGGGACGAGGCAACACAGTGGTAAACCAATTGCAAACCAATGGTTTCAAGAGGGAGACATGAAAAACATTGGAGATGCGCATTGCAGGAGGAAGGTCAAGAGTGTAGGCCACAGGATTGACCCGTCGGAGTATAAAAAAAGGACCAACATAATGGGGAGCCAGTTTATTGGAAGGCACACAAAGATTCAAGTTGCAGGAGGATAGCCAAACTCTCTCACCAACCTGGTAGGAAGGTGCGGGCAGATGCCTACGATCAGCCTGGAACTTTTGGAGCTGCATAGAACGATGAAGGCAATCCTGAATCTGCACCCACGTGCAACAGAGTTGCCAGAGATGCTCCTCCAAAGCCGGAATACCCTGAAACATGAATGAATCGGGCAACAAGGATGGTTGAAACCCATGATTCACCATGAACGGGGATAACTTGGAGGAAGCATTAATAGCACTATTACGAGCAAACTCTGCCCAAGGTAACAGTTCAGACCAATTATTGTGGTGATCGGAGACATAGCAATGGAGGAACTGTTCCAGTATTGCCATTGGAAACAGGGGAGACAAACGTTTTGCTTCAGATAGATAAGTAAAATTCTTGTGGTCAGTAAGAATGAGCACTGGCATGCTAGTACCCTTGAGAAGATGCCTCCATTCCTTAAGTGCCAAAATTATGGCCAGTAATTCCCTGTCACCAATTTCATAATTGCACTCCGCTGGAGACAGATTCTTAGAGAAGAAACCACACGGATACAAGAAACCGTCAGGCGTAGGACATTTAGACAAGAGGGCACCTACTCCAGAGTCAAACGCATCAACCTCAAGAACGAAAGGCAGGACAGGGTTAGGATGATCCAGAACTGGAGCGGCAGCAAAGGCAGTCTTAAGACTATCAAAGGCCTTAATGGCAGTAGGTGACCAATGGAGTGGATCATTCTCTTTATGGTCATGTCTGTGATAAGTTTGACCAAGGAAGAAAAGTTTTTAATAAATTTTCCATAGTAATTGGCAAACCCCCCCAAAAAATAGACCGAAGACCAACTGGGCGAGGCCACTGTAGAACTGCAGATAACTTGTCAGGATCCATGGAGAACCCTGCAACGGTGATAACCTAGGAAGGTTACTTGAGTCTGATGGAACTCACATTTCTCGAGTTTACAAACAGGCCGTTCTCACTAAGTCTATGAAGAACCCGTGTAACATCAGAACGATGAGCCTCAAGTGTGGGTGGGTGTATGAGGATGTCATCCTAGTACACCACAACACACTGTTACAACATATCTCATAGGACATCATTAATAAATTCCTGGAAAACAGCAGGAGCATTACATAGGCCAAAGGGCATTACAAGATACTCATAATGCCTGCTCCTGGTGTTAAATGCTGTTTTCCATTTGTGGCCCTCCTTGATCCTAACGAGATTGTACGGTCAAAGAGTTCCATAATGAGCGGAATAGGGTAAGCATTCTTAAAGGTAAGTTGATTAAGACCCCTATAATCGATGCATGGTCTTAACTCGCCACCCTTTTTCTTCACAAAGAAGAAGCCAGCCCCTGCAGGAGAGCAAGATTTGCGGATGATCCCCCGCATCAGAGCATCAGCAATATACTCCTTTATAGCACAATTCTTCGCAACAGACAGAGGGTAAACCCAGCCCCGAGGAGGAATGGCTCCAGGTTGCAGGTCTATGGCATAATCGTAAGACCGGTGAGGAGGCAACATACCGGCACGCACCTTGCAAAAACGTCTAGGAACTCTCAGTACTCCTCTGGCAATTGAGGTACAGAATAAGTGCACAAGACTTTAACTGGTTTACGAAGACAAGTGGAAATACATTGCGGAGACCATGACAGAATTTCGGACCTGCGCCAGTCAAGACTGGGATTGTGCTTTTGGAGCCAGGGATAACCCAGAACAACTGGATAATGCAGAGAGTTTATCACCTGGAACTGTAGGGTTTCAAAATGGAGAGCCCCAACAGCCATGGATAATGGAGCAGTTTCGTGAGTAACGAGTGCAGTCTGAAGGGGCCTGCCATCAATGGCCTCAATAGCAAGCGGAACAGACCGAACCAAAACAGGAATGGAGTGCTTTGATACAAAAGCACTGTCAATGAAATAGCCCGCAGCACCGGAGTCAACAAGAGCCTGGGTGACTATGGAGGAGTCCACACAGGAAAGGACAACCGTGACCAAAGGTTTCTCCTTTAGCGGTTCCACGGACAAGGATAAACCATCTAAGGTCTGCCCCAGACAGGACCTTAGGTGTGAGCATTTCCAGGCCGTGTAGGACAAGACTTCAAAAGGTGGCCCTGTAACCCACAATAGAGGCAGAAACCCCTCCCTCCTCCTAAAGGCCCTCTCCGCCATGGAGAGATGTGTGAATCCCAACTGCATCGGCTCAGCAGTACCTGATGACTCAGGACCAGGAGGCATGGGAGGAGAGGGAGGCATGGGTGGGAACGAACACGTAGGGACAACGGAACAGAAGGCTTCTCACTTAGAGGGCCTCTCACTTAGTCTGATGTCAATTAGAATAAAAAAAGACACCAATGCCTGGAGATCTTCTGGTAAATCTCTGGCAGCAACTTCATCTTTAATCGCATCAGAGAGCCCATGAAAGAAGGTGGCAACAAGGTCTTCATATTTCCAACCTACCTCTGCGGCAAGCATATGGAACTCAATAGCATACTGAGCAACAGATCTTGTACCTTGCTGAATGGATATGAGTCGTTTAGCAGCAGAGGAGGAGTGAGCCGGAACATTAAATACCCTTTGAAAGGAGGCCACAAATTCAGGGTAATTTGAAATCACAGGTTTATTAGTCTCCCCCAAGGGATTAGCCTAGGCAAGAGCTGTGTCAGAGAGTAACGAGATGAGAAATCCCACCTTAGCTCTGTCAGAGGGAAACGCCTGAGGTAACATCTCAAAGTAAATGCCCACCTGGTTCAAAAACCCTCTGCACTGATTAGTATTGCCTCCATAACGCTGAGGTAGAGGTGCAGAACCGGACATGCTCCTGGTAGGACTAGGTGCAGCAGCAGAAACAGGAGCAGCCATAACTTGCGGGACACTTTGGTCCAAATGTGCAGTGCTAGTCAGCAGGGTTAGCAGGGCTAGTGCAAATTGATCCAAGCGGTGATCCTGTTCATCCATCCTGGAAATTATGTCAGGTAAAGGTGGATTATTAGCACCATCAGGATTCATGGCCCTTGCGTAATGTCAGGGTGCCAGGAATCAGACTGAGACGAGAAATGCAAAAATAATCACACCTTTATTAATAGCTAAAAATAATAAAAAGTCCACAAGTCAAATAACAAGCCAGGAATCAAAACCAGAGCTGGTAGTCAGACGAGTCGAGTCAGGAGCCAAAGCGAGTAGGTAGGCAGACGAGCCGGAATCAGGAACAAGCAAAACAGCAGAGTCAGGAACAAGCCAGAGATCAGGAACCAGGAGCCAGGTAATACACAGGAGCTCTCACAAACAGGGCAAATCATACTGAACAGAGGCCCTTTAAATAATAAGTGATAACATCACAATTCTGAGACTTCATCCTGTCTCACACGGATGATGTACACCAGTCTGGCCATAAAAGGAAGTGCAGGAAATGAGCAACATCACACAGTATGCACCAGAGTCAGCAAGAGAGGTGAGTAAAATGGCTGCCAGCAGCACATGGCAAACAAAACAGGGAAAAAACCCTGACAAGACCTTGACGTGGTACCTGGACTTGTCCCAATTAGCCAGATGCGGTAACTAACTTTTCCAGCTTTGCTTTTAATCTTAGCTGAGAGCTTGCATGCGAGTGCTGGACTTTCTGGGGTTAACTGCCTGGGACTCTGGAGACAACACAGCTTCCTGAGAGTGCTATTGAGCACCCAGGGCTGAGCATGTTGCAGGGTCATAGGATGTGTACCCAGTCCAGTCTGAGAGTGCTGCCCCCTTCCGTGTTGTATATGTAGGTATAGATATATATTGTACCAAAATACCAACATATATATATATATATATATATATATATATATATATATATATAGATATATATTTATTTATTTATGAATAAATAGAACATATTCTGTTGTGTGCAGAACATTGGAATGGGAAATATTCATATTTTCATGCTGGGTTAGCGCACTTGAGAAAATGCGATCAGGTTTGTGTGCGAGTAGGGTGTTTTTTCCCCACTTTTCACGCTGCATTGAAGTCTATGGGAGTATACGTTAACGTGGTTGCAATATTCTAAGTTTGGCTTTTTGCGTGCGTCTGGTTAGTTCTAGTGCGAAAACATTTTACTTTCAACTTGTAATACGCGCATCCCGATGTGCACAAAACACATACTTCTAGCTATGTTAACATGGGAGTGATAAATAGCGCTCCACTCTTAATCTAGCCCTTTGTTTCTAAATTCTTTACAAAAATAACAGATTTATTTTTAGTTTGCACTGTTTACTTGTCATTTAACTGTTTTTATTTCAATAATAAAATAAGATGAGAATATGATAATGAAAAAGTAAAACAGAAAAGAAATATTAAAGGGACACTAAACCCAAATTTTTTCTTTCCTGGTTCAGATAGAGCATGAAATTATAAGCATTTTCCTAATTTACTCCTATTATCAATTTTTCTTCATTCTTTTGCTATCTTTATTTGAAAATGCAGGAAAGTAAGGTTAGGAGTCGGCCAATTTTTGATTCAGCATCTGGGTAGAGCTTGCTGATTGGTTTGCTACATTTAGCCACCAATCAGCAAGCGCTACCAAGGTGCTGAACCGAAAATGGGCCGGCTCTGAAGCTTACATTTCTGCTTTTTTAAATAAAGATAGCAAGAGAACGAAAATAAAATTGATAATAGGAGTAAACTAGAAAATTGGTTAAAATTGCATACTCTATCTGAATCATGAAAGAAAAAAATGTGGTTTTAGTATCCCTTTAAGAGTAATGTGCCATAACAGTTTCAATGTGGACCTTATGGCACCAAACCTACAAGAGAAACATTAATTTCAACTTCTTCAGTAAACCACCAGCAATTTACAATTGTATATTTATTGTACAGTTACTTCCAAGTATAAAGGCAGCGTGTTTTAATGAAACATAAGTATAAAATTGATGCCTTTTCATCTTATGCCTGTGTTTGTTGATTCTGTTTTTTTTTCTACTTGACTAGAATTAGTAATTAATGCTGTGGGAGGTTAAAGGGACGTACAAATATAAAAAGAAAATGCACAATTTTATTATTGCACTGTTCTTTGCATATAACTATCGCCTAGATTTAGAGTTTGGCGTTAGCCGTCAAAACCAGCGTTAGAGGCTCCTAACGCTGGTTTTGGGCTACCGCTGGTATTTAGAGTCGTGTAGGTAAGGGTCTAACGCTCACTTTCCAGCCGCGACTTTTCCATACCGCAGATCCCCCTACGCCATTTGCGTATCCTATCTTTTCAATGGGATCTTTCTAATGCCGGTATTTAGAGTCTTGGCTGAATTGAGCGTTAGAAATCTAACGACAAAACTCCAGCCGCAGAGAAAAGCCAGGAGTTAAGAGCTTTCTGGGCTAACGCCGGTTCATAAACCTCTTAACTACTGTGCTCTAAAGTACACTAACACCCATAAACTACCTATGCACCCCTAACCCCCCACATTGCCGCCACTCTATTAATTTTTTTTAACCCCTAATCTGCCGACCGCACACCGCCGCCACCTACATTATACTTATGTACCCCTAATCTGCAGCCCCTAACACCACCGACCCCTATATTATATTTATTAACCCCTAATCTGCCGCCCCCAACGTCGCTGCTACCTTACCTACAATTATTAACCCCTAATCTGCCGACCGGACCTCACCGCTACTATAAAAGTTATTAACCCCTAATCCACCTCACTAACCCTATAATAAATAGTATTAACCCCTAATCTGCCCTCCTTAACATCACTGACACCTAACTTCAAGTATTAACCCCTAATCTGCCGACCGGACCTCACCGCTACTCTATTAAATTTATTAACCCCTAAAGCTAAGTCTAACCCTTATCTAACGAAATAAATTAACTCTTATTAAATAAATGAATCCTAATTAAAGCTAAATACTTACCTGTAAAATAAACCCTAATATAGCTACAATATAAATTATAATTATATTGTAGCTATTTTAGGATTTATATTTATTTTACAGGCAACTTTGTATTTATTTTAACCAGGTACAATAGCTATTAAATAGTTAATAACTATTTAATAGCTACCTAGTTAAAATAATTACAAAATTACCTGTAAAATAAATCCTAACCTAAGTTACAATTAAACCTAACACTACACTATCAATAAATTAATTAAATAAACTACCTACAATTATCTACAATTAAACCTAACACTACACTATCAATAAATTAATTACATAAAATACCTACAAATAAATACAATTAAATAAACTAACTAAAGTACAAAAAATAAAATAAAAAGTTACAAAAAATAAAAAAATAATTTACAAACATTAGAAAAATATTACAAGAATTTTAAGCTAATTACACCTACTCTAAGCCCCCTAATAAACTAACAAAGCCCCCCAAAATAAAAAAATGCCCTACCCTATTCTAAAATTAAAATAGAAAAGCTCTTTTACCTTACCAGCCCTTAAAAGGGCCTTTTGCGGGGCATGCCCCAAAGAAAACAGCCCTTTTGCCTGTAAAAAATAACATATAATACCCCCCCTCCCCAACATTACAACCCACCACCCACATACCCCTAATCTAACCCAAACCCCCCTTAAATAAACCTAACACTAAGCCCCTGAAGATCATCCTACCTTATCTTCACCACGCCGGGTATCACTGATCCGTCCAGGCTCCGAAGTCTTCATCCAAGCCCAAGCGGGGGCTGAAGATGTCCATGATCCGGCTGAAGTCTTGGCCCAAGCGGGGGCTGAAGATGTCCATCATCCGGCTGAAGTCTTGATCCAAGCGGGAGCTGAAGAGGTCCATGATCCGGCTGAAGTCTTCTATCAAGCGGCATCTTCAATCTTCTTTCTTCCGGATCCATCTTTATCACGCCGACGCGGAACATCCTTCTTCACCGACGACTTCCCGACGAATGACGGTTCCTTTAAGGGACGTCATCCAAGATGGCGTCCCTCGAATTCCGATTGGCTGATAGGATTCTACTTGGATTGAACTTGAATCTGATTGGCTGATTCAATCAGCCAATCAGAATTTTCCTACCTTAACTCCGATTGGCTGATAGAATCCTATCAGCCAATCAGAATTCGAGGGACGCCATCTTGGATGACGTCCCTTAAAGGAACCGTCATTCATCGGGAAGTCGTAGGTGAAGAAGGATGTTCCGCGTCGGCGTGATTAAGATGGATCCGGAAGAAAGAAGATTGAAGATGCCGCTTGATAGAAGACTTCAGCCGGATCATGGACCTCTTCAGCTCCCGCTTGGATCAAGACTTCAGCCGGATCATGGACATCTTCAGCCCCCGCTTGGGCCAAGACTTCAGCCGGATCATGGACATCTTCAGCCCCCGCTTGGGCCAAGACTTCAGCCGGATCATGGACATCTTCAGCCCCCGCTTGGGCTTGGATGAAGACTTTGGAGCCTGGACGGATCGGTGATACCCGGCGTGGTGAAGATAAGGTAGGGAGATCTTCAGGGGCTTAGTGTTAGGTTTATTTAAGGGGGGTTTGGGTTAGATTAGGGGTATGTGGGTGGTGGGTTGTAATGTTGGGGGGGGTATTGTATGTTTTTTTTTACAGGCAAAAGAGCTGTTTTCTTTGGGGCATGCCCCGCAAAAGGCCCTTTTAAGGGCTGGTAAGGTAAAAGAGCTTTTCTATTTTAATTTTAGAATAGGGTAGGGCATTTTTTATTTTGGGGGGCTTTGTTATTTTATTAGGGGGCTTAGAGTAGGTGTAATTAGCTTAAAATTGTTGTAATATTTTTCTAATGTTTGTAAATTATTTTTTTATTTTTTGTAACTTAGTTCTTTTTTTATTTTTTGTACTTTAGTTAGTTTACTTAATTGTATTTATTTGTAGGTATTTTATGTAATTAATTTATTGATAGTGTAGTGTTAGGTTTAATTGTAACTTAGGTTAGGATTTATTTTACAGGTAATTTTGTAATTATTTTAACTAGGTAGCTATTAAATAGTTATTAACTATTTAATAGCTATTTTACCTGGTTAAAATTTATACAAAGTTGCCTGTAAAATAAATATTAATCCTAAAATAGCTACAATATAATTATTAGTTATATTGTAGCTATATTAGGGTTTATTTTACAGGTAAGTATTTAGCTTTAAATAGGATTAATTTATTTAATTAGATTAAAATTATATTTAATTTAGGGGGGTGTTAGGGTTAGACTTAGCTTTAGGGGTTAATAAATTTAATAGAGTAGCGGCGAGGTCCGGTCGGCAGATTAGGGGTTAATACTTGAAGTTAGGTGTCAGCGATGTTAGGGAGGGCAGATTAGGGGTTAATACTATTTATTATAGGGTTATTGAGGCGGGAGTGAGACAGATTAGGGGTTAATACATTTATTATAGTAGCGGTGAGGTCCGGTCGGCAGATTAGGGGTTAATTATTGTAGGCAGCTGGCAGCGACATTGTGGGGGGCAGATTAGGGGTTAATAAATATAATATAGGGGTCGGCGATGTTATGGGCAGCAGATTAGGGGTACATAGGTATAATGTAGGTTGCGGTGGTGTACGGAGCGGCAGATTAGGGGTTAAAAAAAATATGCAGGTGTCAGCGATAGCGGGGGTGGCAGATTAGGTGTTAATAAGTGTAAGGTTAGGGGTGTTTAGACTCGGGGTACATGTTAGGGTGTTAGGTGCAGACATAGGAAGTGTTTTCCCATAGGAAACAATGGGGCTACGTTAGGAGCTGAACGCTACTTTTTTGCAGGTGTTAGGTTTTTTTTCAGCTCAAACGGCCCCATTGTTTCCTATGGGGGAATCGTGCACGAGCACGTTTTTGAAGCTGGCCACGTCCGTAAGCACCGCTGGTATTGAGAGTTGCAGTGGCGGTAAATTATGCTCTACGCTCCTTTTTTGGAGCCTAACGCAGCCAGCTGTATTTAAAAGGTGTGGGGGAAAAAAAACCAGCGTTAGCTACGCGGGTCGTTACCGACAAAACTCTACATCTAGCCGTATGTTTTTAAAGATAAAACAAGAACAGAAAGTGGGGGAAAGCAGTAACATAATCTGCATAAGAGACCTCTTAATGAAATAAATTGTAGTATATAATTTTATAATATGTTAGTTTGAGGTTTTATGCCACAGGGTAAGAACAAGAAAAACATAATTATAAAGTAATTGTAATGTAGCATACATCTAAAAGAGATTGCTCTTCTCTGTGTAATAAGCAATGTGATACTGCTTTAACAAAGTGTCAGCAATAATAGTGTATTGCAGCTAAGTGATTACATTCATACTGAGGGGCCGATTTATCAATGTCTGTCCGACATAATACGCTGTAGTGTATCATGTCTGACAGATATCGCTAAATGCCAACAGCATACGCTGTCTACATTTAACATTGCACAAGCAGTTCACCAGAACTATTGCATCAGCCAATAGGATTTTTTCTACCTTAATTACGATTGGCTGATAGAATTCTATCAGCCAATCGGAATTGAAGGGACACCATCTTGGATTACGTCACTTAGAGGATGCTCCGCGTCGGATGTCTTGAAGATGGACCCGCTCCGCGCCGGATGGATGAAGATAGAAGATGCCATCTGGATGAAGATAAATGCTTGATAAAGGCTGAGGCACTCAGCTGAAACGCATTGCAAATCCTCATACCACCGCTGATTTTCTATTATCAGAAATCCACAGGAGAGTGGATCATCACGACCAAAGATTCAACAAACTACATCTCTTAACCCCCTGCGGGTAAGCACAGCAACATCTTTCATCATATCGACACAGATCTACCGTCAGAGCTTCTGTAAAAAAAAAATTCAGCCTTCAGCGAGCAGAGTTTCAGACGTCTCCCAAGGACCACAGTGAGCCTGTGAACAAGGCGCGTGATTTCGAATTAGCCGCGGAGAGAGCGACGTGACCTGGGCTCACCGCTGGTAGGAAGCTCAAGTACCGGAGAACGGGTTTAGGACGGAATTGGAACCGTCTGAAGACACAAAAGGCAAAAGGTTAGATATTACTCTCAAGTGCACTTGCAACATTCTAGGAACTCTGACCTAAATGCTGGATTTAAACTACAAGTATACCTCGTTTAGATTGAGACTGTGACTTTGTACTGATCCCTTATTTCTCGCATAAGTGCGCACAGATTTTCGTTCACAGAAACTACGTATATGTATTGCACTGTAGATCTTAAACAAGAAAGTGTTTAGATCATCATAACATGCTTGTATATTTCCATCTATAGGAGTGATTACAGATTTCTCTTTAAAGTGCACATTATTTCTTAAGCAAGTATCTTAAGCAAGTATTTTTTAGCTAGTTATTTACTCGGCTACAATTGTATCACATATTTGCGACCAAGTCGCTACAACTCTCTGTATTCTCAGCAAGTTATACAAACTGCAACAATTTTCCTATCTATTGCAGGAACATTATTATCAATTGATTAATTGATTTTTCAGATACTGAATAACTCTGATATTACAGTAGTTGTAACCTTGAATTTTATGCAGTCAATGTACTGAATATATTTTTATTTTCATCTTTTATGACTGGTGTGTTATCTCTGCCATTTATAACACAGATTTTACAAGGTTGGCCAACCGATTTCTAAATAAGTTTTTTAAAGAAACACATTATATTACTGTCACTTTTATTTTATTTTTTTTATACACTGCCTTACAGCTGAATACATTTTGATATTCTAAACAACTCATTGCATCTTGACTCTTTCCTTATGGGGTATTAGCTTTGAGCGCTAGAGAATCTTATCTTTTACGAAACCGCTCACTTTTGGTCAGACTCGTAATACCGGCACTATGCAAGTCCTATTGAAAATATAGGATACGCAATTGGCATAAGTGGATTTGCGCTATTTCCAAGTCTGGCCAAAAAAGTGAGCGGTACACCTGTCCCTGCAAGACTCGTAATACCAGTGGGCATTAAAAAGCAGCGTTAGGACCTCTTAACGCTGCTTTTTAAGGCTAACGCAAGACTCGTAATCTAGCCGTATGTTTTTAAGCCTTGCAAAGGGGTTAAAGGGATATGAAACCCAAATTTTTTATTTCATGATATACCTTGGTAGTGCTTGCTGATTGGTGGCTAAATGTAGCCACTAATCAGCAAGCGCTACCAGGGTGCCGAACCAAAAAGGGGCCAACTCCTGCTTTTTCAAAAAAAGATACCAAAAGAACTAAGAAAAATAGATAATAGGAGTAAACTAGAAAGTTGCCTAAAAATGCATGCTCTATCTAAATCATGAAAGAAAACATTTGGGATTCATATCCCTTTAAACTCATATTTGAATTCAGTTCTAGTGCACCAATGCCCATCTGTGACCAAGCTAAAACATCCGAGGAGCCAATGAAAAGCAGCATATGCGGGTACAGCCACCAATAAATACCTAGCTCCCAGTAGTGCATTGATGCTTTTGAGCCTACCTAGGTATGCTTAGAGTAGGGGGAAAAAGAAGTAAATTTAAAATTCCATGCTGTATCTAAGTCATGATAATTACATTTTATTTTCATTAAATATTCCATGTTTTTTAAAGGGACATATTTTATTATGAGTTTTACTCCACAATAGTTAGTTTCTCATTGTTGTAGCTAAATCCAAATTATTTAACCTAATATTTCAGCATCCCTAGTTCCAGAGCTGTCAAGTCCCATTATAAGATAGTAGTGATATTATTTGGAGTGTGCCCTCCAGATCACACTATTTATAAGCATAAGCAATAGATTGTGCAATTCTCCTGTGGGATATATAAATCTCACAGATCATCAAAACACACATAGGGCTAGAATAAAAGTGGAGCGCAAACATTTGCACGCAAGCAATAAGGGGTTTATCGCGGGTGTTTGTGCTTGTCGGGTATACGGCTGGTATTACAAGTTGAAAGTAAAACACGATCGCTTTACACGATTTACATTAGAATACCACGACTTCAGAGCTCTAGTTAACTGTTTCCCAAAACATAAAAGTTGCACAAAACACATAAAAAATATATTGCAAAGTATAGTTACACTCATAATAACACTATTTAATAAAAATTATTTTTTAAAAATATTGCGCAAAAAAGTTAGGCTCAACGATATGAGGTCTCAGGTGTTAGAAAAAAAAAGGACTGCAAAGGACATTGAGATACACACAGATACATGGACAAGCTGTACACAGATGGCAACCAAAGCCAAACAGGTACCTGTAAGAGGCGCCACGTGATGATAAGATCTATATGTACATATAAATAAAAAGGTAAAAAAATATATATATACTGTATATATCACCAAATGGGATGTGCAAAGATGAGTAAAAAAATGTGCAATTGGCTCCAATAGTCACAATCCAAGGCACATATATATCCTAATCATCAGTGTATGTGTAACTTTGTGGTGCAGATGGTTCAAATATACATATAGTATATATAATCACAGACCTGACACATATGCTAGTTAACATACATATACACATACAAATGTAAACAGGAGGATAAAGTGGAAAGTCCAAAGATATATAAGGAAGTCCGGCTAGTATGATTTGGTTCAATCCCAAAACAATGATCCAAGACTGGAGGCAGCTCCTCTAGAGTCACGCCACTACACAGGAAATGATGATCTAGAACGGAGAAGATAGAGGGCGCCACATAGTGCAAATCAGACTGTTACACAAGGATGATAGTAGATATTAGGAATCCTACTCATGTGGTAAAAAGCACTAATGTGCAGTATAGGCAGTCTGGAACCAACCGGTCGTCCGGTAGACCCAGTGATGATACAATCAACAGATGGAATTCTCGTCCCACCAGGGGGAGTCCAGTGATCCCAGGTACCAAAAGGAGGAATAATTCTTCAAAATAATGGTTCAGCAGCAAGATGAGAGTAAAACAGAATTTATTAAAAAGTTTAAAAACGGGGGGCGGAGCTTAGCCGTTCTGGAAAATGTCTGTGTAAAGAAACAGCTCCCAGGCCCACACCACCCAAGCCCACAATAATTAGCCAGATACCACTTTATTAATATCCCCCACAGAACATTAACACTTGCTGCCACAGCAGGAGAGCCTGAAAGCTGACCCCGGGAACGGAACATAGTGAACTATTACAGACATCAGGAATCGGCAGGCCGACATCCTGTTCACAGACCCTAGTGAGCCACATGGTGCCGCCGCGGTGAGAACCACAAATAACATCGCCTCGCGAGCAGAGGCTAACGTAGCTGGGACACAGGTCAGTGCTAAAGGAGGCAATAACAGACGGGTACCGCCCGCCGCTTACATAAAGTCAGCCGCATAGTGCAAATACACCCCGGGCGGTACAGACAGCAGGCTCGGGGAGCGGGTGAACACGCAGGGGATAAGAAAGTTTTTTTTTTAAATTACCCGATCCGATTGCAGCACACCCCCGGTCACCGCCAACCTTACTATTGGGGCACTAATAATGCCGGACTCTCCATGCGGCTTTAGAGGGGCCTAGCAGATCCAGCAAGTAGTACCCTGCAAGCCCCATATAATCAGCGAGACACTTTTTACACACGTGTTAACACAAGGAAATAACATCTACTGCGTGGGGCAAGTTTATACCCTTATATGGCCTAGACTGGGACAGTAAACCACAAGAGTGAACTTAATATTGAGGGCATTAAACAGTGGATTATAAAAATAAAGTGTGTAGAAGCTGCTGGCTGCACAGCAGTAAATACATAGTTAATCACATTACAGCAGCATCATCCACCTCAGGAGATTGTGTATAGAAGGGGCAAAGGACACATATAGCATATAAACCAGGTAGCTCAATCTGCTCTATCTGCAGATTGATAACACGGGGCAGCTTATACAGGGAGTGCAGAATTATTAGGCAAATTAGTATTTTGACCACATCATCCTCTTTATGCATGTTGTCTTACTCCAAGCTGTATAGGCTCGAAAGCCTACTACCAATTAAGCATATTAGGTGATGTGCATCTCTGTAATGCGAAGGGGTGTGGTCTAATGACAACAACACCCTATATCAGGTGTGCATAATTATTAGGCAACTTCCTTTCCTTTGGCAAAATGGGTCAAAAGAAGGACTTGACAGGCTCAGAAAAGTCAAAAATAGTGAGATATTTTGCAGAGGGATGAAGCACTCTTAAAATTGCAAAGCTTCTGAAGCGTGATCATCGAACAATCAAGCATTTCATTCAAAATAGTCAATAGGGTCGCAAGAAGCGTGTGGAAAAACCAAGGCGCAAAATAACTGCCCATGAACTGAGAAAAGTCAAGCGTGCAGCTGCCAAGATGCCACTTGCCACCAGTTTGGCCATATTTCAGAGCTGCAACATCACTGGAGTGCCCAAAAGCACAAGGTGTGCAATACTCAGAGACATGGCCAAGGTAAGAAAGGCTGAAAGACGACCACCACTGAACAAGACACACAAGCTGAAACGTCAAGACTGGGCCAAGAAATATCTCAAGACTGATTTTTCTAAGGTTTTATGGACTGATGAAATGAGAGTGAGTCTTGATGGGCCAGATGGATGGGCCCGTGGCTGGATTGGTAAAGGGCAGAGAGCTCCAGTCCGACTCAGACGCCAGCAAGGTGGAGGTGGAGTACTAGTTTGGGCTGGTATCATCAAAGATGAGCTTGTGGGGCCTTTTCGGGTTGAGGATGGAGTCAAGCTCAACTCCCAGTCCTACTGCCAGTTTCTGGAAGACACCTTCTTCAAGCAGTGGTACAGGAAGAAGTCTGCATCCTTCAAGAAAAACATGATTTTCATGCAGGACAATGCTCCATCACACGCGTCCAAGTACTCCACAGCGTGGCTGGCAAGAAAGGGTATAAAAGAAGAAAATCTAATGACATGGCCTCCTTGTTCACCTGATCTGAACCCCATTGAGAACCTGTGGTCCATCATCAAATGTGAGATTTACAAGGAGGGAAAACAGTACACCTCTCTGAACAGTGTCTGGGAGGCTGTGGTTGCTGCTTCACGCAATGTTGATGGTGAATAGATCAAAACACTGACAGAATCCATGGATGGCAGGCTTTTGAGTGTCCTTGCAAAGAAAGGTGGCTACATTGGTCACTGATTTGTTTTTGTTTTGTTTTTGAATGTCAGAAATGTATATTTGTGAATGTTGAGATGTTATATTGGTTTCACTGGTAAAAATAAATAATTGAAATGGGTATATATTTGTTTTTTGTTAAGTTGCCTAATAATTATGCACAGTAATATTCACCTGCACACACAGATATCCCCCTAAAATAGCTATAACTAAAAACAAACTAAAAACGACTTCCAAAACTATTCAGCTTTGATATTAATGAGTTTTTTTGGTTCATTGAGAACATGGTTGTTGTTCAATAATAAAATTAATCCTCAAAAATACAACTTGCCTAATAATTCTGCACTCCCTGTATTGGTAATACCTTCATTGGCACACAGATCTGTTCATGCTTTAATTAGCACTTATTCTGGAACTGTTATAACTGCTTAATATGCCATCCCGCAAGCAGAGCAAACTGGATGGAACTACAAACTCTAAAATGTTACAACAATATTTGAAATCTATAGACCAGCATATAACCCCAGCTACACCTACTCCTAGCGCCGCTGCACATGTGGAGGAAGATCAAATGCAGCAATTAGCATCTATCCCTGCAGGCCTTACTAAGGAGGATTTAAGATCTTTATGTACCAAGGATGATGTTAAGGAGATTATGTCAGAGGTTAAAACTTGGTATACTGATTTGAAGCGTGACCTGTCGAGAGTAACACATAGAGAGTGACAAACTTGGAGGAGAATCAGAATACCACCTACAATGATATTCAACACATGTCACGCTTGGCGTATGAGCAAGAAGAAACCATTCACCATCTACTGGATAAAGTGGAGGACTTAGACAATAGGGGCAGGAGGAATAATCTTCGGATACGTGGTATCCCAGAAACCATACAGCCAGCGGCCCTGGAGGGGTGTGTACAAGACTTATTTAGGACACTTAAAGGAGACAGCAATGCACCAGAGGTGTCTATTGAAAGGATACATTGTGCCCTAAGAGCCAAACCACCGCCTAAGGCACCCCCTAGGGATGTCATTCTCAAGCTTCTCCTCTTTAAGGACAGAGAAGAAATACTTAAATATGCCAGACAAAAACAGGACTTCACCCATGCGGGCAACCGCATCCAAATCTTTGCTGACTTGAGCCCGACAACCCTTCAGAAAAGGAGGGAACTGAACTACATCACTACTGTTCTACGTACAAAGAAAATCCTTTACAGGTGGGGCTTCTCGGTTAGCATTATAGCTACAAGAGACGGAACCACTGCAGTTTACAGGTCCAGAGAGGACTTATCACGCTTTTGCGAAGCTTTGCGGATCAACATCCAACAAGACAACATGGAAATGCAGAGAATGCGCGACAAACGCCCACAGCTGTTGGGAGAAAGGTCTCAGCCAGACTCTGCAAAACGAGCTACACCACCAAATGCATGCAGCAGCCAAGTGGACTTTCATAAACAACCAGAAGATGTGTATCCTTCAATTAGTGGGGACTCTTAATAATACTAAATGGCTACAGGTCGTATGATAAATATCAAACTTTATACTTAAGGGCTTGGGGGTGGGCATATTGCCCTTTCATTGTTACAGTATCTTTGTTCTTAATTGTTGATTATTATTGCAATTGTTGGCTTTGCTATTTTTCTTTGTTACAGGTGTCACGGTAAGCCAGGTTAAATACTTGACTCTTGAGCATTTAATTGCTACTCACCTACTATATTAGACAGTACACCCTACACGTAGACTTGAGAGCCATACTTGAACCCCAGATAGGGGCCAGAGAGTAGAGACTCACCTTAATATCCCATACTTGCCAGAATAACTGTAGGGGGAATTTGGCCCTTGTAGAGTATCATAAATAGAGTGGAAGGAGGTGTTAGCACAGATATGCCGAATCTACAAAACTTACAGAGTAGGTTCCTCAAACTCCCATCAATAAATGCCAAGGGCCTTAACAGTCCTGAAAAACGTTCAATTGCATTTAGACAGCTACACAAAGCTTCAGGAGAATTACTTTTTATACAAGAAACTCATTTTAAGAAAGGTAGGGAACCTAGGCTCATAAACAGCGGATACAGGACCTACTTCCTGGCCTCTGGACCCTCAAAGAAAGGGGGAGTAGGCATTTTCTTAAAAAACTCTGTACACTTCCAACCCAAACATGTTATTAAAGACCCTAATGGATCATATTTAATAGTCATAGGCCTACTGTTCAGCACATATGTTACATTGGTGAATGTATACTTACCTAACCAAGGCCAGCACACAACTTTTAAACAAGTGACCCAGATGTTGCTGGAACACATGAAAGGGGTAGTACTCATGGCGGGCGACTTCAATTTACCTTTGGACCCTACACGGGACACTTCAACAGGACGGACGAGCATACCACTGAAAGTAATTAAATCTGTGAACGCTCAGTTATACACTCTAAAGCTCCATGACATATGGAGGTCCAAAAACTCAAATGCCTCAAACTTTACATTTTACTCGCACCCACATCGAGTTTATACTAGGATCGACTATATCATAACAGACCAGATAGGACTATCCATGGTAGAAAATGCATCAATTTTACCAATAACTTGGTCTGATCATGCACCGGTGACTTGTTCGGTTACATGGCCGGACATGCCACCACACTTCCCCCAGTGGAGAATGGATGATTCTGACTTGTCTAACCCGCTAGTTAAATTAGACATAGACGAGACATTAAGGCACTACTTTAGGGAAAATTCCTCAACGGATACGTCTTTGTCCACAATGTGGGAGGCACACAAATGTGTGGTACGGGGGGAATTTATTAAACACAAAGCGAGGAAAGTTAAATCTGACAGACAGTTTGTAAATTCCACACTCTCACAAATACGATACTGGGAAACGCAACATAAATATGACCCAGCATCCCCAATACTCTTAAAGAATCTCACTAAAGCAAGAAATGCCCTAAACGACCATTATATTAGGGAATACCAGCACAAAGCCACAATACTGAGGTAAAAATATTTTGACATAAATAACAAATTGGGCTCGTCCTTGGCTAAGGTGCTGAAACGTCAACAGCTAAACACACATGTACATACACTATCATACGCATCAGGGGACATGTACAGAGACAGCACCAAGATAGCGGAGATATTTCAACAGTACTATGAGAATTTATACAACATACGGAACGACTGTGGACAGCAAGACATAGACAACTACCTAGAGGGGGTTACTTTGCACACACTACGTACTGAGGACATTGAAGCGCTGGACTCACCAATCACATGTGACGAAATTACAGCAGCCATCAAGTCCATGGCGAGTGGCAAGAGCCCCGGGCCGGATAGGTTGGGCATTAACTATTATAAAACCTTCATTCACCACTTACTTGCGCCCCTAGCAACCTTATTTAATTCACTACTGACAGAGGGGGGCTTTCCTGAGCAAATGTTAGAAGCTACTATTACGATACTACCCAAGCAAGGCAAATGTCCGAACAAACCAGAAAACTTTCGCCCCATCTCCCTCCTGAACTCGGACATCAAGATCTTTGCCAAGATCTTAGCCGTAAGAATCAATCGGTACTTACCACAATTAATACACCCCGATCAGGTGGGATTTGTCCCTGGGAGGGAGGCGAGGGACAATACCTTAAAGATACTCCAACTGATAACTTATACCCAACAACAAAACATGCCAGCAATCTTAGTGTCCACAGGTGCAGAGAAAGCCTTTGACAGGGTTCATTGGCATTTCTTAAAAGCGGTCCTGCAAAAGATGAAATTTAGCGACACTTATATAGCTCAGATTTTCACCTTATACAGGCACCCGACGGCCCGGGTTAAAGTAAATGGCCTCTTATCAGATAAGTTCATTATTCAGAATGGTACAAGACAGGGGTGCCCCCTCTCACCAATCCTCTTTGCTATTACCATAGAGGTGCTGGCTCAAAAAATAAGAGACAACCCGCAGATATCGGGTATACCTATAAAGACTAAGGAGCATAAGTTAGCATTATATGCAGACGACGTGCTGCTCACTTTGACAAATGTGGAGATCTCGCTGCCCGGGGCCCCTGCCACCTTCAGGGAATATGGACAAGTTTCTAACTTCCACCTCAACATAACCAAATCTGAAATACTTAATATCACATATAATTCCGACAAATTGCCAAACATATTGCAAGACTGCCCACTCAGAACACAACAGACCAAAATTAAATACCTAGGAATTTACATGTCCCCAGACCCGCAGGTACTTTTCCAGGCTAATTACAAAATGTTGGAAGCTACACTAATCACAGACCTGTCTAGTTGGAAAAAAAAAACGATATCATGGATAGGCAGAATTCATGTTATTAAAATGAACGTGCTCCCCAGATTGCTATATCTGTTGCAGACTACTCCTATACCTTTGCCGATAGGCTTTCTACATAAGATACAAAACCTCATGGAGCAATACATATGGTTGGGGCGTCAAGCCGCGGATAGCGAAAAAAACACTATACCTCCCCAGGGACAGGGGAGGACTTGGGGTCCCCAATATACATACCTACAAACAGGCTATCACATTGCAGAGACTGATAGATTGGTGCCACAACAACCCTAACAAGGTGTGGGTACAACTAGACTGCGATATACTAGACACAAGGAATGCCGGCCTCCAGGCGTGGGCCCTGGAGAAGTGTAGACACAGAGCCACTAACATGTACCCCCTGTTTTTAGACTTTTACACCCAATGGGACAAAATCATACCTACAACCATGAATATCTCATCCACAGATGCACCATTGACCCCCATATACCAGAACACTGACCTGCCTTGGAACTACAGGGAAAAAGAGACGGAGCTTGTGATCCCTTTCAGGGATCTTACGTTACTATATCTCCTAGAGGGAAACAAACTACTGCCGTTGATCGATTTGAGGGAGATAACAATAGGCACGCACATGAACTGGTTGGCACACTCTCAGATTGCTCACTATCTCGCGACCCACCGTCACAAACACACATTAAAGAGACAGGTGACAGCATTTGAGAGCTTGTGTCTGCGAGACGCCCCCATAGCCCACGCTATTGCACTAACATATAGACTTCTAGTAGTAGAAGAGTCACACACACTCCCCACATACACCAGGACATGGGAGAAAGAATTGCAAATGGAGATAGATGTCAAAGACTGGTACGCTGCGTTTCAAGTCACTAAAAGAGCTTCAATCTCGGTGAGAGTACAGGAAGCAAGCTATAAGTTTTTGTCAAGGTGGTACCTTATGCCCAACAGGTTACATAAAATTTACAAGACAGCTTCAGGGAAGTGTTGGAGAGACTGCGGAGGAGAGGGAACACTGACACACATTTGGTGGCAATGTCCCAAATTTGACACATATTGGGTGAATGTACTAACCCAAATAGAACGCCCGTTTGGGAAGACACTACAGAACAGCCCTAAAACACTATTGTACTTATCATTACCCAACACAGAGAGCAAACAAAGTAGGGCGTTACTGTTGATTATGCTGAACAGTGCTAAAATGATGATTCCCAAATACTGGAAATCACATACTATCCCAACAGTCTCAGAGTGGAGCCAACAAGTTGACACTCTCTTGCAATTAGAAAGATACCACCATCTCCAACAGGGAACCGTAGATGTACATGACCTTATGCTACAACTGTGGAAAGAAAGCAATAGCACTCCTCAGTGATACCACCAACTGGATTGTAATTATAGGTGAGGGTGACGCAACTGTTTAACATAAGAGATCATTACACATCTAAATAGAGGGATACAGATCCTAATCTACACATAGCTAAGTAGGGGACACGAGAAGCCACTTGCTAGCTCGACCATGGCGAGCCGTGACGCTGTGACATAGTGAGAACCAACGTTTATTTTTACTGTTCAGCACATGCTAGAAACACTTGTAAAGCATTCCAGAATAATTGGATATGATTGACTCTGTATTTGATGTTGTTCTTTTTCTTTTTTCTTTTTCCTTTTTCTTCTGTTGATTGGACATTACTGATTATAATTGACAGGCCATGGAGCCTTGATGGACATGTAGAGATATATGATTCTTTGATACTTTAGAACCATCTGTTTACTAAGGAATAATTTGAAAACTGGAAATTGGAAAATTTGATGTCTTACTTGTATTATATACCATGTTACTGTTTCTTATTTTTCCTTTTTTCAATAAAAACAATATTTAAAAAAAAAAAAAGTTTAAAAACAACAGCAACGCTTTTCTCATTGTCACAGCACTGTTTCATTAGGTTAGGTGTTAGTGTAAGACAGGTTAGGTTTTATTTTACAGGTCAATTTGTATTTATTTTAGCTAGGTAGCTATTAAATAGTTAATAACTATTTAGTAACTATTCTACCTAGTTAAAATAAATAAAAACTTGCCTGTAAAATAAAAATAAAGCCTAAGCTAGCTACAATGTAACTATTAGTTATATTGTAGCTAGCTTAGGGTTTATTTTACAGGTAAGTATTTAGTTTTAAATAGGAATTATTTAGTTAATGATAGTAGGTTTTATTTAGATTTATTTTAATTATATTTAAGTTAGGGGGTGTTAGGGTTAGGGTTAGACTTAGATTTAGGGGTTAATACATTTAATATAGTGGCGGCGACGTTGGGGGTGGCAGATTAGGGGTTAATAAATGTAGGTAGGTGGTGGCGATGTTAGGGATGGCAGATTATGGGTTAATAATATTTAACTAATGTTTGCGAGGTGGGAGTGCGGCAGTTTAGGGGTTAATATGTTTATTATAGTGGCGGCGATGTCGGGAGCGGCAGATTAGGGGTTAATAATTTTATTTTAGTGTTTGCGATGCGGGAGGGTCTCGGTTTAGGGGTTATTAGGTAGTTTATGGGTGTTAGTGTACTTTTTAGCACTTTAATTATGAGTTTTATGCTACGGCTTTGTAGTGTAAAACTCATAACTACTGACTTTAAAATGCGATAAGAATCTTGACGGGATAGGGTGTACCACTCACTTTTTGGCCTCCCAGGACAAGCTCGTAATACCGGCGCTATGGAAGTCCCATTGAAAATAGACTATACGCAAATTGCATAAGTTGATTTGCGGTAAGGCCAAAAAAATGTGCAGTGACCCTAAATCTGCAAGACTCGTAATACCAGCGGTAGTAAAAAAGCAGCGGTATAAGGCTTATCGCTGCTTTTTTACTCATAACGCAAGACTCGTAATCTAGCCGTAAGTAAGAAGAAAATCTGTATAGGCTTTAGTTTAAAATGAGTTCCATGTATCTTAACACACCAAAAATTTACTTTTTTGCCAAAATTGGTATACTTTAGGACATGACCAGTAGCAATGTACTAATTCCGCCCTATCTATTCCACACTTAGGGCAATTCCCTCTGTCTTGCGCCCATTTTGCTATTCTAGATGACGTAATATATGCCATATTTCTCAGCTTAATGTGCGACTCTCTCCAGCTAACAGAGACAGCAGCCTTTTCAGCAAGTGCAACGCTACATTAGGCCATTTCCTTATCTATGTTTATCTTTATTCTGTTCCACTTCATTGTTATATTAGTAATATGTAATTTCCCATGGAAATTGGCCAACAGTTTGTAAATCTGCGAGATGGTATTTAACCCCTCATGAAAGGACTTAACCACTTGGTCCAATTTCCCTATATCTAGGTCTGGACCAGTTTCCAGTCTCAAGTTCCTCATCCAGTGTCTGGCTTGAAGATACACATAGAAGGTAGTTTCTGGCAAATTATGAGTCAATCTTAAATCTTTAAAGGTTCTCATAGTCAGCTTTCTCTCTTCACACACCTGGCTTATAAATTCAAGTCCTTTACAAGCTAACATCGAGAACACAGATACACCTAACCCAGGTGGGAAATTTGGGTTGCCTAACAAGGGAAAATTTATCTTGATATCTACGCACATCTTTTGCCACTCACTAATGATATATTTAAAGGAAAAAAAGTTGTGCTATATTACTTGGGAGTTTAGTGACAGGGCAGTGAAGAATCACTTGCAATGTGAAAGAAGCAATCAATTTAGATTCTAGTTTATGAAAAACCACATAATCTTGCTCAGTGGTCCAGTCCAGTGCAAATTTGCACAAAGCTGCTTAATTATAAAACTTGATATTTGGACAAGCTAAGCCTCCTTGTGATTTGGGCAATGCTAGGGTAAATAATGAAATACAAGTTTTTTTCCCTTGCCAGATAAATTTATTGAAAATCTTATGAAGTAGGGAGATATCCTTTCTATACAGTAAAAGTGGCAGGTTCTGGAACAGATATAACAATTTGGGAAAAAGAATAACTTTAATAGGCATGATACGGGCTGTAATAGTTAATGGAAGGTCACACCAAATCAGCAGTTTAGCCTTGAATTCCTCGAAACTTTTAGGGACAAGTTCAGTTCATACCACTGTTCCGGGTTGTTACTTAAAACAATACCTAAGTACTTGATATAGTTGGTTTCCTGAAAGGGTTGAAGTACTATTTATGGTGGTTTATATATCCACAATATCTCTGATTTTTCATTGATGATCGTGTAGCCCGAAAAGGAACTAAACAACTTAAAAATCTGCAGAACTTGAGCTATAGGCCCCTATTTATTAAAGGTCTTGCAGACCTGATCCGACAGTGCGGATCAGGTCCTCAAGACCTCGCTAAATGCGGAGAGCAATACGCTCTCTGCATTTAACATTGCACCAGCAGCTCACAAGAGCTGCTGGGGCAACGCCGCCCCCTGCTGACTCACGGCCAATCGGCCGCCAGCAGGGAGCTGTCAATAAACACGATTGTACTTGATCGGGTTCATTTCCGGCGATTCCTGTCCGCCTGCTCAGAGCAGGCGGACAGGGTTATGGAGCAGCGATCTTTAGACCACTGCTTCATAACTGGTGTTTCTGGCAAGTCTGAAGACTCGCCAGAAACACGGGCCCACAAGCTCCCTACGGAGCTTGTTAAATGGGCCCCATAGAATATACTGTATTACAGTCCAAAGGAAACAGCAAAACTCACCAATTATGCAAACACTTCCATCTTTATTGGGATATTCAAAGAGAAAAAGACAACGTTTCGGACCTCTAGTCCTTAGTCATGTCAATACATAAATGCAGGTAACACACCTTAACATAGGGATGGGGGTTAAAAAAACACACCTACCAATTAACTTTTTAACTGTGAAATCACAAATATTATTTCAGTGTAACCTGGCTGAAAGAGGATGTGCCATCTAGTGACAAGCATACAATAGTGCATATACATAAAATCAATTATACATTGTTGCAAAATAGCAACAGTACAGAATATCAAATACAGAAAGTCATAGTTACAAATCCTATACAATTCAAAGAAAGACAGAAAGGTCATATTCTTTATTCATTCCAATGGGAAACATAGTTTCCAGTTTATTAATCCAAAATACCTCCTTCTGTTTTAAAAAAAGTTCTCTATCTCCTCCCCTTCTTGGTATACTAATGTGATCAATAATTTGAAACCTAAGTTGGCATATGCTGTGACCTGCCTGAATAAAATGTTCTGCTACTGGATTTTTTATCTTACTATTCCTAATATCAGACCTATGTTCACATATTCTCTCCTGGACCATCCTAGTGGTCTCTCCGATATAGCACCGCCCACATGGGAATTTGATCATATATATGGCAAAGGTAGTGTTACATGTGAATAAACCCCTAATGTTATATTTTTTGCCAGTGCGTGGATGGTAAAAATATTTACCTTTTACCATACTATTACAACTCGCACAGCCTAAACATGGATAGCACCCCATATTTTTTTCTGAAATATAGCTCTGTACCTTAGTTTTTAAAGTGCCTATATCAGCCTTAATCAATCTATCCCTGAGGTTCTTACTTCTCTTGTAGGCCGGCATAAAACCTGACTGAAATTCAGTCACAAGGGGATTACATTTACTCAAAATGTGCCAGTGTTTCCTGAGAATATAATTAATATCGTTACTTAATGAATTAAATTTTGTAATAAAAACAACAAGGTCCTGCTTGGACTTCATCTTAACTTTAGGTTTCGATGTCTCAAGCAAACTATTGCGTGGCAATGTTGCTACTTCTTCAATCTCTTTGTCAACTAGCCCTATGGGATAACCACTTACTTTAAACTTATCACCCATCTGGTTCAATCTCTGTCTAACCAGAGTATCATCTGATACAATTCTCCTTACTCTAAGGAGTTAACTACGAGGCAATGAACTCTTGAGTGATTCTGGGTGAAAGCTATCAAAATGAAGCAGGCTATTTTTATCTGTAGATTTTGTATAAAGATCTGTTCCAAAATTATTGCCTGATTTATAAACTTTGGTATCCAAAAACTCGATACTTTCCTCACTATATTTCAATGAAAATTTGATGTGTGTGGTTGCACTATTTAACTGATTAACAAAATCCCATAGGGATCCAATGTCGCCCAACCACACACCAAATATATCGTCTATGTAGTGCCACCAGGTGGCGCCACATAGAATGAAGAGATCAAAAACGAATTTCTCTTCGAAGATGTTCATAAATATATTTGCGTATGTTGGGGCGACATTGGACCCCATGGCCGTACCCTGTTTTTGAATGTAAAATTCATCTTGGAATAAGAAGTAATTACATCTAAGTACAATTTCAAGAAGTTCTAAAACAAAATCAATCTGACAACTATTCAATGTACTAAATTGTTGCAAAACCTTTTTCACTGCTCCTATGCCAGATGTATGTGTTATGGAGGTGTATAGGTTAGATACATCTAGTGTGTATAGAATGCTTTTGTCAGTGGCAATATTTAAGTCACTTAGTTTAACCAAAAAGTTACTGGTGTCCTTTATATAAGAGCTAGATAATTCTACAAAAGGTCTTAAAATGTGATCTAAATAAATTGAAATGTTGGAGCATACAGAATTCATACTAGAGACAATAGAGCGTCCCGGGGGGCCTGTAAACTTTTATGAACCTTCGGTAAGGTATATAATACAGGTGTTTGTGCATGTTCACAGGATAGAAATATAATTTCCTTTTTACCAATGATGCATATAAAACCTTATTCTTAATCTCCTTTTCAATGTTAAAAATAGGATTATATGGTAAGCATTGGTAAACCTCACCATCTGATAATTGGGACTTGATTTCTTTCACATAGTGTTCTTTGTCAAGAAGAACTGTTTCTCCGCCCTTGTCTGCAGATTTTAAAATGACATTTTTATTTGTCTGTAAAGTTTTTAATGCTTTTATGGACTCATTATCTAAGAGACGCCCATTATGGCCATACGAGTCTACATATTAATTTGTCTTTTTCTTTTTTTGTACTTTATTCTGTAGATTTTTAACATCATCCAATACCAATTTTGAAAAAAATATCAATACTATGGTCATAATTTGATGGCATATATTTGCTCTTAACTTTAAGACCCAGATTTTTAAGATGTAACTTACTCGAATTGACTACATAATTAACAGGTTTATCAATATAGCAATCATTGGAAAACATAGACTTCAACTTAAGCGATCTAAAAAACTTAAACAGATCTTTCTCTATTTCAAAGAAATCACATTTGGAAAAAGGGCAAAAGGAAAGTCTACGTTGTAACAGTGACGATTCAGTCTCTGTAATCTGTACCTGTGATAAATTTAAAACTAATGATTCACCCTTGCTCCCCGTCTGTTCCGGTTGCTCCTGCGTGGTGCTGTGCCTGTGTCTCCGGCCCCCATGTCTGACCTTGTGTCTGTCTCCGAGTCCCCCGTCGAGGACCCCAGTTCTTGACTTGTATTAGGTGTTCCGCCATAGCGGCGTCTGTTGTACCTCCGTCTCCGATAACTGGAAGCTCCTCTGACGTAATTTCCGGTATGTTCCGATCTCCAACGATACACTGTCCCCAGTGAATAATCCTCCTCGTCGCGTAGGAACTTGGTACGTTTACGTGCCTCCAGCACAGAACGAAGTTCAGTCACAGCCTTGTTTGTCGTCTCCACCAGTTTATTTAAGTCATCTGTCTTCAGATTTGCCTTCAACTCCATATCCAACTTTAACAATTCAGACTGCTGTGTGTCAATCTCTTTCTGTAGACAATCAACAGTTAAAACCATCAGGTCAAACGAACATTTGTTCAAGATGTGTTCAAATTTCTCGCAGTATTCTGAATTGTTAAGCATAAGAGTTGGTCGCACATTCATTCTTAAGCCGCGGGGAATGTGTCCCACCCTGTGGTATTCGGCTAATGGAGTAGAATGTAATTCCCAGGCAAGTTTCTTTCTAGACACTTTATCAAATTGTTTGGTGGAAACCTCTACTGGTAGTATTTTCAGGAAATCTCTGGAACCACGGGCAAGGGTGGTAATACGTGCAGCCTCCATCTCAGTGTAGGCAAACATCTTTGAATTAGTATCTCCATAATTCGTAACTATATCAGTTACCGTATCCATTACACCAAAGTGCAAATTACCAGTGTGGTAAAAATATAAATGCAGTCCAAGTGGTACAGCACAATGGTTGATGGGTGGTGCAAGCTGTGGGGGTACCACACAAAACCCCAACAATGTAACACAGTCCAAAGGAAACAGCAGCACTCACCAATTATGCAAAAACTTCCATCTTTATTGGGATATTCAAAGAGAAAAAGACAACGTTTCGGACCTCTAGTCCTTAGTCATGTCAATACATAAATGCAGGTAACACACCTTAATATAACCCCCATCCCTATATTAAGGTGTGTTACCTGCATTTATGTATTGACATGACTAAGGACTAGAGGTCCGAAACATTGTCTTTTTCTCTTTGAATATCCCAATAAAGATGGAAGTTTTTGCATAATTTGTGAGTGCTGCTGTTTCCTTTGGACTGTGTTACATTGTTGGGGTTTTGTGTGGTACCCCCACAGCTTGCACCACCCATCAACGATTGTGCTGTACCACTTGGACTGCAATATACTGTATTACTCAGGAACAGCAAAAGATTGTCAGCAAATAGAGAAAGTACAACTTCATCGCCTCCCATTTGAATCCCTTTTACCTCCTGTCTTAGGTAAATCGCAAGCGGTTCCAGTGACAGGTTGAACAGCAATGGTAACAGTGGACAGCCCTGACGAGTACCTCTTTTCAGACAATTATCGGTGAGAGTGGAGCCTGGTATAGCATTCAAACAAATTGTTAGAAAGGACCTATCAGTCCAAACCCTTCCATCAAAGCAAAAAGATGGTACCAAGTAATTGAATTGAATGCTTTCTTAGCATCAACCGTGAGAATTGCTAGATCTGGCTTACAATGGGATTTTTTACCTGAAATTTTATTCCAAAAAAAATCTATTAGAAGCTGAACTTTTCTCAAATTCTTAACTGGATTTCTTCCTGTCATGAAGCCTGCCTGGTCTGGGTGTATAATGTAATTCAGACAATATTTTATAGTCTGTTGGAAATAATAGCCGTTAAGATCTTGTAGTCTTGATTCAGCAAAAAAATAGGTCTATATGATGAGGGTAATTCAGGGTCTTTACCTTTTTTAAGGATTCAGGTTATATTCGATGCAGATAAGAGTGCTGAATGAGCCTTATTTCCAATAAAATATTCATTAAAAAGAGAACAAAGAGTAGAGAGGACTTGATCGTGCATTAATTTATAAAATTCAGCCGGGAGCGAATCCGGTCCTGGGGATTTACCTAATCTTATATATTTCTGATGTCGTAATAGGTTCATTTAGTTTATGGAGATCAAGACTTGAGACTTAAGGGAGTTTTACTTTATGCCAGAAAGTCTCTTTATTAGCTATATTGATCTGGCCGGGTGAATAAACCTCCCAGAAGAAGTTCAGAAATGCCTGTCTTATCTCTGAAACATTGGTACATCTTTTGTTCTGATACTTTAGAGCTGTTATATAGTTCTTTTGATGTCTAATTTAGAGATCTTAGCTAGGAATTTTGCTGACGTACCCTGTATACCTGAATAAAAGGCTTTGTGCTTTTGCTCCTTTAGGGTCATAGATTGTTTTGAGAATAAATCGTGTTCTAGTCTAATATCTTTATATTTATTCCCTAATGGGAGAGACGGGTTGTTAATATAATTCGCCTATAGCTATTTTTAAGGGCGTTAGATAATTGCTCATCCCTCATTTTCTTTACAGACTTAGTTTTAGATAAATAGGCACTAAAAAGGCACTAAATAGGCATAAATAGTCACTGTTAAATGTCTGAGAATTCCTTCCACTTGTTTTGCAACCAGGACTTGAAATGTATATTATGAATAAGGTATTGTGGGAAGAAGAGCCTAGCATTGTTAGCATTGTTGGCCTGATAATAATCTCTATATCCTATCTAAGGAGATTATGGCATGGTCCGATATCACTACTTCCCTTATGTCTGTCTTGATCTCTTTGCCTATCATACAACTAGCAATTAAAAAAAAGTACATTCTTCAAAAGGACCTAAATGACTTAGATTCACATGTGTACTCTCTAAGATCAGGATTTTGTTATCACCATATGTCTTTAAGGGCTAATTTCTGGCAAAAGTTCTAAATTATTTTAGATTCTCTAGTCTTCCTAGGGGTGTATCTTGTTTTACATATGTCTTATATATGTGAAAAAGTAATATTTAATACATACTGATTCCTATTAATTTGGACTTTCATTATCTGATATCTCCCTTCTGAGTCATTATCTGTAGATATTATTTGATAGGTCAAATGTTTATTGAACAATATAGCTAAACCTCTTTTCTTCCCATCATAAGGGGTTAACACCACCTTGCACACCCATTTAGCTCTACGTTTAATAGCTTCCAGAGGGATAAGATGCATCTCTTGGATAAAAACTACATCAGGTTTATGAGACCCCAGATGTTTTATCATTAGTTTTCTTTTAATTGGGGATGAAATCCCACCAATATTCCAAGATACCAGTTTTAACTTATTCATTATTTATTGCGTTAAGAGGAGACCGGGTGGAAAGAATAAAAAAACTAAACTAAATTAAACTGTCCATCCCTCCCATAACACAGAACACAATCACTATCAACAAGGTTACAGTAACATATCTAACTAGCATAAAATCTAAGCAATTATTCCACTCCCTTATTGCGACAAAAGACCTGGACTTCTTCTACTTTATTGAAGGTAAGTATGTTGCCATCTTTATCCAGGACAATTTTAGCTGAATATATTAATCTCACACTAAAATTGGCTTTAATTAGCCTGGAGCAATATGGCTCAATTTCCATCAGTTTAGCTTGGGTTTCTGCTGAGAAATCCTGTAATAGGAGTACTTATGTTGCCCTAGAATGATGCAGTTGTTTTTACAGTATAATCTCAACATGTGTCATATCTGTTTGTCCCTTTAAGAGGAAGTTCATTAACTCCCAGGAACATCTATTTAAGGAGGGACTTAAGCCTTAACCAATTGCTTGATGTTTGCAAGTGTATGGTATCTGTCTGTCTCTTGCATTTATGACTAGATACCTTTCTCCTAAGCTTGAATTTATTAAGTCCACCTAATCTATTGGATTCCATTTATGAACAATCCAGTTTCACAGTTAACTTACTAACAATATTACCTCTCATTTCATTACCAGAGCGTAATCATCTATCACTGAATACAGCCGCCTCTGATCATAGACACTGCTCACAGCACGCTGACGTCATCCACTTTGCGTTTCAGCGTGTGAACACACAGGACGCAGCTCTATCTCTGCAAGGCAATTGAGCTCATTGAGTAAGGATTCAAGACGCCGCTCCTTCACTGAACCGTTACAAAGTAACATAACCGAACCAACAACCTCAGCAGCACCTAGGGCTGTAAACGCAAGTACACTTGTTTGCTTAAAGTCAATCTATGAGCTAATACTGTTTTTGCTACTTGCAATAAGACTGTTTGTGCTACGTAACCGCAAGCTTAATTAACGCTTACGCAACTTACTTACCTCTTGCTTCTATCAGCTGCTTATATCTCTGGACTGTGAACTCTCTAACTCATACAAGTCTGTGTATATACTGTATATATACTTTATCCTGAGGTATCCATGTAAATGAAAACTGTTTACTTGTGACACCATTTGTTCTATTAATTCAACTAAGTATTGCTACTCTTATATGGTATCAGTCTCATTATTACCGTTGAGATCTGATTATAATGTATAAGATTATCTACATTTATACCATTTTTACCTGAATAAAAGCTTAGGGTTATTGCAGAAACATAAAGCCTTAAAAAAGCATAAATGGATCCTACATAAATGGCCAATGAAATAAGTACCCTTAATCAGAAGGTAGACATGCTTGCACAAGGCCTAAACGAATTACAAACTGAGAATAATACACTTAAACGACTAATGAATGATATTTTCTCACAGAAGCCTATAGATCATTCAGAACCCCATATTAACCCGCCTCAGCCTTTCTCAGAGGTTCACTCTAAATACAGTGAGTTTAAGAACTCATGTTTGCTACTCTATAACATGAAACCTAAAACATACTATATGGAACGTATCAAAGTTTGTACAACTATCTCATATCTGAGTGGGGAGCCCAGAGCCTGGGCGGATAGATTTTTTGAGTCAGGTGATCCAATTTTGGATTCCTTGGAGAACTTCTTTGCAGCCATGTCAACCCTCTATGAGGATATTAACAAACAAAGTACCGCTGAGCAAAATTTAAGGTCCCTGAAACAGGGCAAAAGAGCTGTAGAAGACTATATAGCCGAATTCCAGCTGTGGGCAACAGACTCGGAATGGAATATTATCAGCTTAAAGAATCAGTTCAGACTGGGTTTATCCGAACATCTGAAAGATGAACTCTCACGTATAGAGCTTCCCGAATCCCTTGACGCATTAATAAAAATCTGTATTTAAATGGACCGCCGTTATCGAGAAAGAAAGTTGTAAAAACAACACCCAGACTCCTATACCAAGAAATATTATCCTACTCAACATGACAAACCCAGTACATCAGCTGTCGCTATGGAAATTGGGACTCTCAAGGGGCCATTAACCCTAGAAGAAAAAACAAGACGTCGCCTGTAAAACCTATGTATGTATTGTGCTAGCAAGGACCATACAGTTTCTACCTGTCCTCAGTTAAGCCGTCAAAAGAAGGGTAAGACTTATCACATATGTACCAGTATTTCTCCCACAATAAATACTCTTTTAACATTATCTGTGTCTTTACAGTGGGATCAACACCTCTACCAGAGTGAAGCTATGATCGACTACGGAGCTTTCAGAATGTTCATAGATCAAAAAATTGTTACTTTAAATAAAATACCCTGTGTGATGAAAGATATACCCGTCTATGTTAAAGTTATTGATGGTTCAAATTTTTTAAAAGGTCCTATAACCCACCACACCATACCCCTTCTCACTACTACTAGAACAGGTCACAAAGAATACATTACTTATGATTTCATCCCTGGATCCATATATCCAATTATCTTGGGGTACCCATGGCTACATAAACACAACCCAAAAATAGATTGGTCAAAGAACAATATCATTTTTGAGTCCCCTTATTGTTCTTCTACTTGTTTCCCTTACATAGGGATAAATCATACAGAGCCTGCATTACCCCAGGAATACATAGAATTTTCAGACGTTTTTAATTTAAAAGAAGCTCAAAATCTTCCTCCTCATAGGCCATATGACTGCCCTATTGACACAAAACCAGGTGCAGTCATTCCATTTGGTAGCATCTATCCTTTATCAAAAAAGGAATTACAGTTTCTGAGGGAATATTTAGATGAAAACTTACGTAAAGGTTTCATATGACCTAGTACATCAGCAGCAGCAGCAGGCATATTCTTTGTCACTAATAAAGACGGCACACGTAGACCCATTATAGACTATAGAGCTCTCAACTCTATAACCATAAAGAACAGATATCCCCTTCCGCTCATCCCCGAGCTTCTCGAAAGACTAAGTGACGCCAAGATATTCACCAAATTAGACTTGAAAGGTGCATACAATCTTATTAGGATGAAGAGTGGGGATGAATGGAAAACAGCGTTTAGAACCCGATATGGGTTATTTCAGTACAATGTCATGCCTTTCGGTCTAACAAATGCACCAGCCACATTCCAATACTTTATAAATGACATATTTAAAGATCTTATGGATGTGTGCGTGGTCATTTATTTAGATGACATCTTAATCTACTCCCATAATATAACAGACCACATTAAACATGTAAGGTGGGTTCTCGCTAGATTGCGTGAACATCAACTTTATGCTAAAATGGAGAAGTGTTGCTTCCACGTAAACACAATAAAATTTCTAGGTTACATAATTTCACCCGAAGGAATAAGTATGGACCCAGAGAAAGTATCTGCTATACTGAACTGGACAAAACCCTCAACAGTAAAATCTTTACAAAGATTTTTAGGTTTTGCAAACTTCTACAGAAGATTCATAAAAGATTTCTCCACTATAGTCCATTAACCAGGTTAACTGGTAAACAAAGATTCCAATGTAATAATGATGCTCAGGAAGCATTCCAATCACTGAAAGAAAAATTCTCTTCAGCCCCGATTCTACAACTACCTCATCCAGAATATCAATACATTCTGGAAGTTGATGCTTCCCACACCGGAATTGGAGCTGTACTTTCTCAACAAAGCTTAGAAAATCCTACATTACATCCAGTAGCATATTACTCTAGAACACTTACAAATGCTGAACAAAATTACTCTAGCAATTAAATGTGCTTTGGAACATTGGAGGCATTTACTTGAGGGTACCCCAAAACCGTTTTATATATTCACCGACCACAAAAACCTGCAGTATCTTAAAAACAACAAAACCTTATCATCTAGACAGGTCCGATGGGCATTATTCTTGGATCGCTTCGAATTTCTCATTACCTATAGACCTGGTTCAAAGAACGTTAAGGCGGATGCACTCTCCCATTCAGAGGAACCCATCATAGAAGAGCAGGAGAAAAAACATATTATTGCTACTCACAAAATTGTTGCTACAACCACAACTTTACTATCAGATATATCAAGAGCATTACAGTCAGACACAGAAATAACCTCTAGTTGTGTAAAGGACCCCAACACCGGAATCTATGTATATAACGGTTTGACTTATATACCCTCATCATTACGAAAAGAACTTATTCAACATTTCCATGATACTCCTTTAAGTGGTCACCCTGGTATCGTAAAAACTAAAGAGCTCCTTAACAGAACCTTCTGGTGGCCTCAATTAAACCAAGATGTATTAAACTATGTAAGGAAATGTGACACATGTGCTAGAAACAAAAAAGACCACCATAAACCGTTTGGTCTCATGTGTCCCTTACCTATTCCTGAAGTCCCCTCGAGTATGATAGCCATGGACTTCATAGACCATCTCACCAAGCTAGCTCACTTCTTACCGTTGAAATCTCTACCTACTGCTATTAACACAGCAAAGGTTTTTGTCTCACACATCGTCAAGCTTTACGGATTACCCACATCCATTGTGTCCGATCGTGGAACGCAATTCACCTCTAACTTCTGGAAGGAATTATGTAGAATATTGAAGATCTCCCCGCGACTCTCCTCTGCTTTCCACCCTCAATCCAATGGCTTGACTGAACGCACCAATCAAACATTAGAGCAGTATCTCAGATGTTATGTCTCTCATCTCCAAGATGATTGGGTAGACTAGTTACCTCTCGCCGAATTCGCATACAATAATTCCATGAATTCCTCCACCAAAACCACCCCTTTCTATGCTACATATGGTTACCATCCGAATTCTCTGCCTGGAAGAGAACTTGTTTCAAACAATCCTACAGTATCTGATTTCACTCACAACATCAAGACTTCTTTAACCCTATTAAAAAGGCATCTAGAAGGAGTCAAGTCCACACAAAAACGATACTATGATACAAAAAGATATATACCTCCTTCGTACAAAATTGGTGATCGTGTTCTACTCTCCACAAAAAACCTTAGACTAACTGTACCTTGCAAAAAATTGGCAAATCAGTTCATCGGACCGTATATCATCATGAAGATCATAAATCCAAATGCTATCGTATTGAAACTTCCATCTACTCTTTGGATACACCCATCCTTCCATGTGTCTCTCTTGAAACCATATCACGGTGATAACAATGATCAGACTAAGGTTACTGACTCTTCTGCTATGGCGGAACAAGAACAATCAGAGTACGAAGTAGAGAAGATCCTCGACTCCCGTAAAAGATGGAGAAGAGTGGAATATCTTGTACACTGGAAGGAATATGGACCTGAGGAGGATTCCTGGGTTCCTTCTTCTTATCTACATGCCCCACAACTACTCACTAAGTTTCATGCCAATAATCCACACAAACCGGAAATGGTATGACAGAGGGGGGGTATCCTGACTGGGGGGATCTGTCATATCTGTCTGTCCCTTTAAGAGGAAGTTCATTAACTCCCAGGAACATCTATTTAAGGAGGGACTTAAGCCATAACCAATTGCTTGATGTTTGCAAGTGTATGGTATCTGTCTGTCTCTTGCATTTATGACTAGATACCTTTCTCCTAAGCTTGAATTTATTAAGTCCACCTAATCTATTGGATTCCGTTTATGACCAATCCAGTTTCACAGTTAACTTCCTAACAATATTACCTCTCATTTCATTACCAAAGCGTAATCATCTTTCACTGAATACAGCCGCCTCTGATCATAGACACTGCTCACAGCGCGCTGACGTCATCCACTTTCCGTTTCAGCGTGTGAACACACAGGACGCAGCTCTATCTCTGCAAGGCAATTGAGCTCATTGAGTAAGTATTCAAGACGCTGCTCCTTCACTGAACCATTACAAAGTAACATAACCGGACCACCTAGGGCTGTAAACGCAAGTACACTTGTTTGCTTAAAGTCAATCTATGATCTAATACTGTTTTTGCTACTTGCAATAAGACTGTTTGTGCTACGTAACCGCAAGCTAAATTAACCATTACGCAACTTACTTACCTGTTGCTTCTATCAGCTGCTTATATCTCTGGACTGTGAACTCTCTAACTCATACAAGTCTGTGTATATACTGTTATACTAAGGGCATACTAACTATTACAGTGAAGTTCACTATCTAACTCTGTGCTGATAAAATTCAGTCCAATAACCTTCCATTTACTTTATCCTGAGGTATCCATGTAAATGAAAACTGTTTACTTAGGACACCATTTGTTCTATTAATTCAACTAAGTATTGCTACTCTTATATGGTATCAGTCTCATTATTACCGTTGAGATCTGATTATATAAGATTATCTACATTTATACCATTTTTACCTGAATACAACTTAGGGCTATTGCAACATGTGGAATTTATCTTGGAAGTTCAAAAATGTAATTACTACAGTTCTAGGTTTTGTTGTACCATCTGATTATATATGGACTGGGCCCACTCTGTGAGCTCTTTCTATGGGGATAGCCCAGCAGTAGTATTACATTTTGTATAGAAGGTATCAGATATATAAGTACTTCAATTCTTAAACCAGTTGTAATTTCAGCTGATGTATTATGCCATAATCTAATAGGCATATATGTGTCATAGCATGCAGCTTCAGTGAGGCCTACTCATTAAAGAGATTTTACAAAAAGTAGTTCTTATAGTCTTTTCTGCTGTTGTCAATATACAGCTAGGACTGGACAACTCTGATTCTCACAGCCTTCAACCTACCCGCAGAGCAGACAAATGATCCATCTACTGGCTCTTCCAGGATCATGCTCGTCTCAGCATGCTGAACCCTGCGTGGCTTTCATGCTTTGACTTTTGCGGCGCCCGTTGCTGGCAGTAGTGTAGGAGCTGTCAGGGTTTTCTCCCTGTTTTGCTTGCCATGTGCTGCTGGCAGCCATTTTACTCACCTCTCTTGCTGACTCTGGTGCATACTGTGTGATGCTGCTCATTTCCTGCACTTCTTTTTATGGCCAGACTGGTGTACATCATCTGTTTGAGACAGGATGCAGTCTCAGAATTGTGATGTCATCACTTATTATTGAAAGGGCCTCTGTTCAGTATGCTTTGCCCTTGCATTGTCTCAGACCTGTTTGTGAGAGCTCCTGTGTATAATCTGGCTGTCTGACATCCCTCCTGGTTCCTGATCTCTGGCTTATTCCTGACTCTGCTGTTCTCCTTGTTCCTGACACCAGGTACTGCTGAGCCAATGCAGATGGGATTCACGTATCTCTCCGCGGTGGAGAGGGCCTTTAGGAGGAGGGAGGGGCTCTGCCTCTATTGTGGGTTACAGGGCCACCTTTTGAAGTCTTGTCCTACACGGCCTGGAAACGCTCACACCTAAGGTCCTGTCTGGGGCAGACTTTGGGTGGTTTATCCTCGTCCCCAGAACTGCTAAAGGAGAAACCTTTAGTCACGGTTGTCCTTTCCTGGGTGGACTCCTCCATAGTCACCCAGGCTCTTGTTGACTCCGGTGCTGCGGGCTATTTCATTGACAGTGCTTTTGTATCAAAGCTCTCCATTCCTGTTTTGCCTCGGTCAGTTCCACTTGCTATTGAGGCCATTGATGGCAGGCCCCTTCAGCCCACACTCGTTACTCACAAAACTGCTCCGTTATCCATGGCTGTTGGGGCTCTCCATTTTGAAACCCTCCAGTTCCAGGTGATAAACTCTCCGCATTTTCCGGTTGTTCTGGGTTATCCCTGGCTCCAAAAGCACAATCCCAGTCTCGATTGGCGCTGGTCCGAAATTTTGTCGTGGTCTCCGCAATGTATTTCCACTTGTCTTCAGAAACCAGTTAAAAACTTGTGCACTTCTTCGGTATCTCAATTGCCAGAGGAGTACCGAGAGTTCCTAGACGTTTTTGACAAGGTGCGTGACGGTACGTTGCCTCCTCACCGGTCTTACGATTGTGCCATAGACCTGCAACCTGGAGCCATTCCTCCTCGGGGCTGGCTTCTTCTTTGTGAAGAAAAAGGGTGGCGAGTTAAGACCATTCATCGATTATAGGGGTCTTAATCATCTTACCATTAAGAATGCTTACCCTATTCCGCTCATTATGGAACTCTTTGACCGCCTCAAGGGAGCTACGGGCTTTACTAAACTTGATTTGAGAGGAGCGTACAATCTCGTTAGGATCAAGGAGGGCCACGAATGGAAAACAGCATTTAATACCAGGAGCGGGCATTATGAGCATCTTGTAATGCCCTTTGGCCTATGTAATGCTCCTGCTGTTTTCCAGGGATTTATAAATGATGTTCTACGAGATATGTTACAACAGTGTGTTGTGGTGTACTTGGACGACATCCTCATACACTCACCCACACTTGAGGCTCATCGTTCTGATGTTACACAGGTTCTTCAGAGACTATGTGAGAATGGCCTGTTTTGTAAACTCGAGAAATGTGAGTTCCATCAGATTCAAGTAACCTTCCTAGGTTATGTTATCTCCGTTGCAGGGTTCTCCATGGATCCTGACAAGTTATCTGCAGTTCTGCAGTGGCCTCGCCCAGTTGGTCTTCGGTCTATTTTTTGGGGGAGTTCGCCAATTACTATGGAAAGTTTATTAAAAACTTTTCTTCCTTGGTCAAACCTATCACAGACATGACCCGTAAAGAGAATGATCCACTCCATTGGTCACCTACTGCCATTAAGGCCTTTGATAGTCTTAAGACTGCCTTTGCTGCCGCTCCAGTTATGAAATTGGCGACAGGGAATCTCTGGCCATAATTTTGGCACTTAAGGAATGGAGGCATCTTCTCGAGGGTACTAGCGTCTTACTGACCACAAGAATTTAACTTATCTATCTGAGGCAATCTGAGTGGAGAGAGAGAGCAAAAGAGAGGGGGGAGAGAGCAACATAGAGGAAGGGAAAGAGAGTGCTAATGAGAGGGGGGAGAGAGAACAAAAAAGAGAGGGGGGAGTGAGAGCAAAAGTTAGGGAGAGAGAGAGTGCAAAAGAGAGGGGGCAAAAGAGAGGGGGAGAGAGAGAGCATAAGAGGGGGAGAGAGAGAGCAAAAGAGGGGGGAGAGAGAGCAAAAGAGGGGGGGAAAGAGAGCGCAAAAGTGTGGGGGGAGAAAGAGCAAAAGTGGGGGGGGAGAGAGAGCAAAAGAGTTTGGAGAGAGAGAGAGAGCAAAATAGGGGGAAGAGAGTGCAAAAGAGGGGGGAGAGAGAGAGAGCAATGGGTGGGACCGCGGTACTTCAAAAAATTGGCCCGTGTACACGGGCTTTAGTACTAGTGTGTATATATATATATATATGTAACACCCTTTCCTGACCTTCCCTGAGGTGGGTGATAGTGTAATGCTGTCTACCTGTTTCGTGTATGAGAACTAAGCCTCCGCAGAGTGGGAGTAGGAGGGGGGGTGAAATCAGGTATATAAGGGATGCCTGTATGATGCAGTGCCTCCACCTATAGGGGACACCCTAGAATAATAGGGTGTGGGGTCCTATAAGATTTTAGTACAAAAAGAAAAACAAGTAATAACCACACAAGAAATCTTCAAATAAAATGTTGCTTTGATTATTATAAAGTGTTTAACCAATAACATACAGTGCAACAAATACAAATAATAATATTAATCACAATATCTTCTTATGACATCAGTATACCTTTTTTTTAACTCAGAAGTCCTTCATGAGCTCATGAAATAATAACATTACTGTTGTTGTAAAATACTTTGAGGTGGTGCTGTACAATGCAATTTCATATACTTAATAGAATTTAATTGAGGTAATTATCCCTTGCTGCTTGTGAACGAAGCTAGAGAGCGCTGCTTGTGATCGATGCAGTGCTCAAGAAAACTTCTCCTCAGAAATACTGAATAACATAAGTCTCTACCTTATTACTGAATTTCAGCAATCTACTTGCCTTATACTGCAAAGTCAGTCACTCTTTTACTACAAACAGCTGCAGAAATCTCACAGTTATGCCCTTATGTAATGTAGCTTTATAAATCCAGTCAGTGTATTTGTGCAAACTGTTCAGGCAGAATACCTTATAGGATATTCTCTGGGTTATCTCTTTAATATACATCACACTCAGTTACTTCCTTATGTAATGCAGCTGTGCAATCCATTTAGTGTATTTATGCAACTGTTTAGGCAGAATAACTTCTAGAATATTCTCTGGGTTATCTCTTTAATATACAACAACTCTGCAGCACATCAGATATGACTAGTATATCTTTTCTCTTGCATTTAGTTAACATGAAGTTATGGAGATCTTAAAACAGCAGATAATGGCTGACACTCACAGTACAAATAAAAGGTTCCAACTTCTGTCTTCAGCAACCACATGTAGCAATGCCTGAACTGTCTCTGGAATCCATGCATTAGTCTGAATAACTTCTTTCAGCTTGGAAACAGCAACTTTCTTCCCCCATCTCCAAGTCTGTGCAAAGCTCCACACTTCTCTTAACACCTAAGAAATCTCCTCAGCACTAACAACTCCTCCCCCTTCCCAGATGGCATTTCTCTTCCTCAATACAACTATTACAGCAGCCATCTTGGGTAAGGGCAAGGTCCTTACATACTCCCCCCAAAAAAACAAACTTGCTGTCCCCAGCAAGGGGTACAAGAGCAACACATCAATACATTTTCTTTAGCAAGTCTACTAACAAAATCACATATTCATCATGAGTCAAATTATGGTTAGGGTATACATCTTCCAAAACACATCGTACAGCAGATGTTAGAGCAGACAACAAGGGTTCAACATTATAACCAGGGTTTCCTAGTGTATCATATGTCAATTTCTTTGGGGGATGTCTCTTTCTTGCTGGTCTTTTCTCTCTATAGGGACTTCTACTATCATAATGTATAGGGTTTGGAGATTCCCTATCTGGTATAGGACTATTAGGGAAGGATGGCATATCAGGTTCAGAGGTTGGGGCAACAGAGGAGGCATGCTCATCATTATAGGTCTCTCTTTGCAATGGAGATCTCATTTCAGGGTCCGATTGAATTGATGAGTCTTCATGTGGGATACTATATTCATTATTAATTGACATGCTCGGGCCTTGGTCCTCATGATATGTAACATCATGCTGGAATTGAGGTAAAGGCAACAAATGATTCCGATGCCATGTCTTCACAACACCATTTTCATCTGCTATCTGAAAAACTGGAAGACCTGGCAATTGTCTGACTATTCTATAGATACTATTCCTCCATCTAGGAGCTAACTTGTGCTTGCCTGGTATCCCTAAATTCCGTAAAAGGACACGGTCTCCTGGTTGCAAATCCTGATGTTTTATTCTCTTGTCATATTGTTGCTTATTAGCCTCATTTAATCGAGCAGTAGCTTCTTCAGCCAACTTATAAGCTGTTTGTAAACTCTCCGGCAAACGCCTGACATACTGATAGTGACTCTTATGAGAAACTCCATCTGATGACACCCCTAACTGGAGATCTATTGGTAGTCTCGCTTCTCTCCCAAACATAAGGAAGTATGGTGAATAACCTGTGGAATCATGTCGGGTGCAGTTGTAGGCATGAACTAGTGCTTCTACTTGACGACTCCAAGTTCTCTTTTCAGACTCTGGCAGGGTCCCTAACATATTTAGCAAAGTTCTGTTAAACCTCTCTGGCAAAGCATCTCCTTCTGGATGATAGGGAGAAGTTCTTGTCTTCTTAATTCCCAAAACATTCATCATTTCTTTAATGAGGCGACTCTCAAAGTCTCTACCTTGATCAGAATGCAGTTTCTTAGGAAGACCATAATGAATGAAAAACCTTTCCCAAAGAACTCTAGCCACTGTACTAGCCTTCTGGTCCTTTGTTTGGAAGGCTTGAGCATAACGGGTATAGTGATCTGTTACAATAAGAACATTTCCAATGCCACGAGAATCTGGCTCAATGCACAAAAAATCCATGCAAACAAGATCCATGGGGCCTTCACTTTTCAGATGACCCATAGAGGCAGCTCGAGTTGGAAGAGTTTTCCTCTGTACACATCTAAAACATTTATGAATGTAGTCTTCTACATACTCTCTCATCTTTGGCCAATAACATCTATCCTGCAAGAGGCCAAACATTTTTTCTATCCCAAGATGTCCGTGCTGATCATGCAAGGATGACAGAACAAGTTTTCTTAGTTTGGCAGTTAACACCAATTGTCTTCGATCTGGATGATTGTGGTATTTAACTACTCTAAACAGAAGTCCATCTTGAATTTGAAACTTATCCCACTCTCTATTTAGTGGACCAGACCATTCCCTAGGAATTCTCTTCAGTAAGTGTGGGCTATCAGTTTGAACAGCTTTTCGAAGTAGTCCAATTAAAGGATCTTGTTCCTGTGCATTTATTAATTCTTCAGGAGGTATTCGAGACCATCTGTCTAATTCCACTACAGATGGTTTACAATAATATACAGGCAGAGCTTGTGGATGACATCCCAATGAATCTACTGCTCTCAAATCTGAAAAAACAGAGGTTTCGTCTTTGAAGACACTGGTTTGGCAGAATGCTCTCACACCAAGTGAAGGAATCTCTTCCCATTGAGAATCACCTGTTGGTAGTCCTGGTCATCGGGACATTGCATCAGCCTCTATATTCTTAGGCCCTGGCCTGTAACGTAACTTAAAAGTGTAATTTGATAGTGCAGCCAACCACCGATGACCGGTTGCATCCAACTTTGCTGTAGTCAAGATGTAGGTAAATGGATTATTATCTGTTCAAACTTCAAATTCTACTCCATAAAGGTAATCGTGGAGTTTATCCACTACTGCCCATTTCAGAGCCAAGAACTCAAGCTTGTGGACTGGATAATTCTGTTCACTCTTAGACAAACTCCTACTTAGATAAACAACAGGTCTCAACCCTCCAGGGTACTCTTGGTGTAAACTGCCCCCAAACCCACATAGCTAGCATCTATATGTAGCACATAAGGTTTCTCGGGATCTGCATAGGCCAAGACAGGTGCCTCAGTTAAATTTTTCTTTAAATTCTCAAACGCTTTGGAGCACTCTGATGTCCACCGAGTTCCCAAAGGAGTTTTTGCATTTAGTGGCTTTTTAGGATCATCTTCACTATGTTTCAGCAAGTCGTTTAGGGGTCGAGCTAACCGAGAGTATCCTTTCACAAATCTTCGATAGTATCCACAAAATCCAAGAAATGATCGAAGTTCACTAATGTTGTTAGGCTGTGGCCATGCGGTTACTGCTTCCACCTTAGCAGGGTCTGTAGACACCCCTTCTGCCGAGACCACATGACCTACATAGGTCACAGATGATTGCCCAAATCTACATTTCTCCAGACTTAACTTTAGGCCTTCTTCGTGAAGACGATCCAATACTTTCAGCAACCTTGTCTCATGTTCTTCCAAAGTACTACCGAATACAATAAGGTCATCTAGATAGACAAGACACTCACGTCCATTCATATCTCCCACAGTACGTTCCATTAGCCTTTGGAATGTGGCTGGAGCTCCACAGATCCCTTGTGGCATCCGTGTAAACTGATAGAATCCTAGTGGACAAATAAAAGCTGTCTTCTCTTGGTCTTCTTCAGTCATCCCTACCTGAAAATAGCCGGATCTCAGATACAGAACACTGAACCAGCGGCTGCCATTAAGACAATGTAAAATCTCTTCAATTCGAGGTAGGTCATATTGGTCAGGTATAGTTCTTCGATTGAGAGCCCGATAGTCAATGCACAAACGTATAGACCCATTCTTTTTTCTAACCACTACAATGGGTGAAGCCCATGGACTGCGAGAAGGAACAATTATTCCAGCTTTTTCCATCTCAGCCAAAACGGCACGAACATCCTCAACATCATGACGAGGCAATCTCCTAGAGCGTTCCCTAAAAGGGCCAGAATCTGTTAGGCGAACGGTATGAAGCATATGTTTTGAACGTCCTACATCCATTTCTGCGGCAGAAAAAACTCCTGCACGGGCCTTCATAGCCTTCTGCAACCGCTCACATGCCTCCTTAGGCATTGTAGATCCTTCAAAGTTAAATTGTAGTTGTTCTGTTTCTGTTTTTGAGAGAGAGAAACATTTACGAATAGCCAATGATGAGTCTACTACTGGATAAAGATATCCCAAAGTCTGATTAAAATCAATACCAACAGGGTATGGGGCCAAATTTTGGACCTTAACACTTAGCCACTGTGGTGGAGGCTCATCCTTTCTTCTGTGTAAGATTTCAGGTACCAAAATCCAACCCTGCTTGGTTGCTTCTTCATCTGGCGTTTCAAGAATAAAACAGTCCTCTTTGGGTCTGCCGTCAGGGTACACCACCAAACATTTTAACTCTTTCATCCCTCCTGGGGAAATGTAAGTCACTCCGGCAGAACGGTTGTAGCACTGACCAGCATATTGTCTCAAAGATATCTTTTCAACCTCCTGACGTAAAGTTGGGTGTAATGACTTGTCTATGTCTTGCCCCCCAACCTCCATTATGAATTTCCGTAGCAAAGATTGTACATATTTTGTGTTGGTCCCTAGAATTATAGGGGCTTCGGCATCTTTGCAGGTTTCTGGGCAGATTAAAGCCTTCACTTTCATGGGGTATATTATACTAGTATGTAACTGTAAGGTCACCGGTTCTCTCACACTGTCCCTTTAAGAGAGATCACCGGTTCTCTCACAATGTCCCTTTAAGAAGCGCTCCTCCTCTTTACTATAAATTAGCATAGCATACATAGTTAGTTGCTGGATTATTGAAGCAGAGGAACCTACTAAAAGCTTCGTTACAACTAGCCACTATCTTGGATATCATCACTGACATATTCAACAATATAACCTAATTCCTTCAGTTCAGTTGATTCCGGTCAGCTAAAACTTCCACTCCTTGAGACACAGACGCCGGAGCTGCAGTGACGTCATCCTCTACCGACCGCACCTGTTCGGCAGCGTCTCTTTCTTTCATTGTGAAGTGGTTGATGCGGTTTGCCTTAAGTCTTACTTCGAGCCAAAACAAACTTTCAGTAACTCTGACTGTTCCCATCTACAGCCTAAGGAAGGTAGGAACATTCTATTCCATAACTTAAGCCACTAATAACCACTCTGATCTTCTAGCATTCCGGAGAACAGTGGGTTAATCTGAGGCTAAACTAAATCATTGTGTTAACTTAGGAAACTCCTATTTCGGGTTAGCATTTTGATACATCACAACATATTTCTAAAAAATATATATTATTATCAATTTTTCAAGTATAAAAACTGTAACATTATCAAGAGCTGAAATTGAGTCGTTACATAATAATCCAGCAACTAACTATGTATGCTATGCTAATTTATAGTAAAGAGGAGGAGCGCTTCTTAAAGGGACATTGTGAGAGAACCGGTGATCTCTCTTAAAGGGACAGTGTGAGAGAACCGGTGACCTTACATATCCCGTATAGGAATACCTGACACTTTGGAGGAATTCTATACAGTTGCTATCTCTATTGATCGACGTCTTAGAGAGAGACGCAGTGAAAGATTTGGTATTACAAAAAGGCCTTCTATCTCACCTACCACCTCTACAAAAGACTTACCACTACCCATGGAAATAGGGTTCATAAAAGGCCCTCTTTCTGCTCAGGAAAAGACCAGAAGAAAGACGTTGAATCTATGTTTATACTGTGCATCACCCAAACATGAGGTAAAAGACTGCCCCCAATTGGCAAAACAGAAAATAGGTAAGATAAAAAACTATCAACCTAATTTTTTTTCTAAACTTGTTTCTGCCACATATCTCACTATTCCTGTCAATTTACAGTGGGAGTCCTGCAAGATTCAGACGACAGCGTTAATTGACACAGGATCCTGTGGAAACTTCATTGACATGAATTTTGTGTTTAAAAATAAAATACCTATAATTTCAAAGCAAGTACCTGTCTCTGTTAAAGTTATTGACGGTAGTATACTCTCAAGTGGGCCACTCACTCACCAGACAATTCCCCTGACTTTACACTTAGAGAACCATAAAACTGACATGATATCACTTGATGTTATATCTTCCCCCATGTTCAAGGTTATCTTAGGTATAAATTGGTTAAGGGCTCACAAACCTCATATAGATTGGGCTCACCTATCCATATCTTTTCCCAAAGAGATAGATACAAAACAAATTAAAGACAGCTCTACCCTCCTTAGTGTGATTAATGGTGAACAACTTATTCCTCAACATTATCAAGAATTTAGAGATGTTTTTGATAAGACTGAAGCAGAAAGCCTTCCACCACATAGGGCATACGACTGCCCCATTGATCTCCTCCCTGGGGTGTCCATACCCTTTGGTCATTTATATCCATTGTCTAAACCTGAATTAGAACACCTAAAGGTGTACATTGACGATAACCTTAAAAAGGGGTTCATAAGACCTAGTACCTCCCCCGCTGGTGCGGGAATATTTTTTGTGACCAATAAGGACGGTACACTCAGGCCCATAATAGACTATAGGGAGCTAAACAAGCGCACTAGGAAAAACAGGTATCCCCTTCCATTAATCCCGGAATTAATGGAAAGATTACGCGGCTCCTCGTACTTCACAAAGTTGGATCTCAGAGGAGCCTATAATCTGATAAGAATAAGAGCTGGGGACGAATGGCTTACAGCATTTAGGACAAGATATGGTCTTTATGAGTATACTGTAATGCCATTCGGATTGTGTAACGCCCCAGCTACATTTCAATGTTTCATAAATGACATATTCAGGGATATACTTGACGTGTACGTTATAGTCTATTTAGATGACATTCTAATTTACTCTTCTGATTTGAATCAACACAGAAGTCATGTCAGGGAAGTTTTGCTCAGGTTAAGACAAAATAAATTATACGCTAAGCCTGAGAAATGCATATTTGAAGCAAATAACATAACCTTCTTAGGTTATAATATCACTAAGCAAGGTATTTCTATGGATAACAAAAAGATCAGTGCTATACTAGAATGGCCTACTCCTTCCTCCAGAAGGGATGTACAACGTTTCCTTGGATTCTCTAACTTTTATAGGAAGTTTATTCCTGGATTCGCTGCTATTTGCAAACCTCTCACGGATCTCACTAAACAACATCTTAAATTCTCATGGACTCCCTAAGCTCAAGAGGCGTTCGATTTTTTAAAACAAAAATTTTCTTCAGAACCTATCCTCAGGTATCCTGATTTAACTCATCAGTTTGTTTTAGAGGTTGATGCCTCGGATTATGCTATTGGGGCAATCCTTTCACAAAGACCCTCTTGTAAGGAATCTCTCCATCCCGTTGCATATTATTCTAGGGTCCTTCAACCAGCAGAGAGGAATTACCCAGTGGGAGAAAAGGAGTTATTGGCCATTAAATGTTCATTTGATCACCGGCGACATCTCCTGGAGGGTGCAGAACATCCAATAATCATATTTACAGACCACAAGAACTTGCAATACCTCCAAACTAATAAGACTCTCTCCTCAAGACAATTGAGATGGAGTCTTTATTTTTCTAGATTTCGATTTACCATCTGTTATAGGCCAGGTGAAAAAAATGGAAAAGCTGATGCCCTCTCTCGAATGCCCATCAATCTAAATTCGGATTTTCCACCCACTACTATTGTTCCACAAGAGTGTTTTGTTGGGTTAACTACTTCTCAGATACAAAAAGACCAGAATCTCAACACTGATATTAACCTAGACGAACTCACATTACACTCCGATGGGTTATATTACAGACAGAACAAACTATTTATACCTGTTAACCTTCGTCAATCCTTACTAAAGCAAGTACATGACTCACCATTAGCAGGACATAGGGGTGTGGAAAAAACCATGGAACTTCTCACTCGATTTTACTGGTGGCCAAGAATCGGACAATCCGTACGTAGCTATGTATCCAACTGTGAAACATGTGCCACCTCTAAACATGCAAAACAACGACCTTTTGGGTTCCTACAACCAGTATCAGTACCAGATAAACCCTGGGAGAAAGTCTCCATGGACTTTATTGTAGATCTCCCTAGATCTAATGGTTTTAACACCATCTTTGTCATCACGGACCTCTTCTCCAAAATGGCTCATTTTGTTCCAACAACTGCTTTACCTACCTCCAAAATCACTGCTGATCTATTCCTTAAAGAAGTCATTCGCTTACATGGTATCCCGAAGATTGTCATAAGCGATCGAGGGTCACAGTTTACGTCCAGATTTTGGAAGAATCTCTGCAAATCACTTCATATAGAACAATCCCTCACGACTTCTTTCCATCCACAGTCAAATGGATTAACTGAAAGAGTGAACCAAAGCATTGAACAGTTCTTACGCTGTTATTGCTCTCAGGAACAACATACTTGGGCCGATTACATTCATTTAGCGGAATTTTCTTATAATAATCATGTGAATTCTTCGACTCGGTTCACTCCTTTCTTTATTAATTATGGTTTACATCCCCGAGCAGACTTTTTGCCCAGGATCGATACACCTTGCCCTCAGGTAAATGATACAATGAATGACATCTCCCGAATTTTCTCCTCAGTGAAAAAGCACATTCTTGATTCCCAAAACACTCAAAGTAATTATTACAATTTAAGACGCAGACCTGGACCAATCTACTCAGTTGGACAACGTGTCTGGTTGTCCACTAAGAATTTAAAATTGCACTACCCATCCAAAAAACTTGGACGTACTTTCATTGGACCATTCTTCATTTCCTCAATTTCGAATCCTCTTACCGTTACCTTGGATCTTCCACCATCAATTAAGGTACACCCAACTTTTCATATATCTCTGGTGAAACCTTGTAATTCAGATGTGCCCCTGCTCTCTCATCTCCCGGGTGTTTCAGTACCAACTGACCAGGAAGAATTTCAGGTTCATAGTATTATAGACTCCAGACTTGATCATGGACAATTATTTTACCTTGTCCGTTGGCTAGGTTTTGGTCAGGAAGAGGACTCATGGGAACCTGTCTCGAATCTTTCTGCACCCAGATTGATCTCTCAGTTCCATCGGAGGCATCCGGACAGACCTCGTCCTTGAAACCTCGCTGTGGTTTCATTGGGGGGGGGACTATGTAAGGTCACCGGTTCTCTCACACTGTCCCTTTAAGAGAGATCACCGGTTCTCTCACAATGTCCCTTTAAGAAGCGCTCCTCCTCTTTACTATAAATTTGCATAGCATACATAGTTAGTTGCTGGATTATTGAAGCAGAGGAACCTACTAAAAGCTTCGTTACAACTAGCCACTATCTTGGATATCATCACTGACATATTCAACAATATAACCTAATTCCTTCAGTTCAGTTGATTCCGGTCAGCTAAAACTTCCACTCCTTGAGACACAGACGCCGGAGCTGCAGTGACGTCATCCTCTACCGACCGCACCTGTTCGGCAGCGTCTCTTTCTTTCATTGTGAAGTGGTTGATGCGGTTTGCCTTAAGTCTTACTTCGAGCCAAAACAAACTTTCAGTAACTCTGACTGTTCCCATCTACAGCCTAAGGAAGGTAGGAACATTCTATTCCATAACTTAAGCCACTAATAACCACTCTGATCTTCTAGCATTCCGGAGAACAGTGGGTTAATCTGAGGCTAAACTAAATCATTGTGTTAACTTAGGAAACTCCTATTTCGGGTTAGCATTTTGATACATCACAACATATTTCTAAAAAATATATATTATTATCAATTTTTCAAGTATAAAAACTGTAACATTATCAAGAGCTGAAATTGAGTCGTTACAGTAACTGGACTATACTAATGACTACAGTGACAACTCCATCAACAGCACACCTATTTCCACCCACACCTCTTAAATCAATTTGAGAGGGAGGCTTGATTTTAAGATGTTTAAGGTAAGTATCATAAAAACTACGATAGATTATGGTGCACTGAGATCCAGTGTTCAACAGCGCCTGTGTAGAAATGTTACAAACTTTTACTCCAATAACAGCCCTTGGCCCAGCTACATTATCTTCAGATAAATCAAAGGAAATATCAGTCATTCCCTTCTTCTGAGGGACTGTAAGGCTTCCCAAAAAAAACACCAGCATATGAATGTATTTTGCTGGGGCAATCCTTTGAGAAATGGCCTATCTCTCCACAAGTGAAACAACTCCCTTTTGGTCGAGTAGTATTTTGGAGTTTTACAGGTAGTTTTGCTCTCTCCAACTCAGCCTTTACTTGGTCAGGCAGTCCATTCTCCATAAGAGACAAAGAGTACGGCAGCAACAAGCAGAGGCAAAAAAAAAGTATGTTAAAAATACAATACTTTATTATTCCATTTAAAAAAAGCCAGTAGGCAAAATGTTTAGATACAAAGGGTAGCAGGATAGGAACCTCCTTACATGTTTCGTGCCTATGCTTGGCACTTAATCATAGGAGCATAGGCACGAAACATGTAAGGAGGTTCCTATCCTACTGGCTTTTTTTAAATGGAATAATAAAGTATTGTATTTTTAACATACTTTTTTTTTGCCTCTGCTTGTTGCTGCCGCACTCTTTGTCTCTCATGCTGTATTACAGCAGCGGAACCGGCTGCTAACAGCGGTGTGCACCCCCTGTGCTCCACTACCACTTTCCCCTTACACACTTCCGGTTTGGACACTAACCGGCTTGGGGCTTGGAGCGGTACGGCGTTCGTGGTAAACATTCTCCATAAGCTCTTTCAACAAAGAATCTGCATTTCTGGAGTCTTCTAAAAAAAATTTAGTCTCACTTTTACCTATGCAAGCTTCGCCAGACTTACGCACAGTGTGGAAACTCATTTCCTCTTCTTGAGTCCTTATCATAGGCATAAGGGCCTCCAATTCTTTTGGTGCTTGAGAGTGCAATTGGGCTCTAAGAAAGATGGCTATTGGGTGGTCTGGTATAATGCTACAAAGGAACTGATCTTGCCTCCGTTTATTCATATCTTGTCGGGTCACTACCCCTTTTCGAACCAATAATACAAGCTGCTCATGTAATCTTAATAGAAAGTCAGACATCTTCTCTGTCTCTCGCTGCTTAAGTAACCAAAACTTATACAAGAGATCTTCTGGATCTTCAAATAGACTATATAAGGTCTTTAAGAAAGAGATTAACTCTACAGCAGTAGCTTCAGGGTGTTCCTCTCTATGGTGTTGCAACAATACTTGTGCTGGTGGCCTAACACTTTCTAAGAGGCGGACACGCTTCACTGTCTCTGGGCAACTCCATTCTTGCAGCACCATGTTAGCATGATCACACCATGCCGCAATACCCTCCTCTCCTAAGGGTACAGGAAGGTTTCCTGAAAATATCTTTAGTTTCCGGTAACTGTATGTATGTGAGCTGTCTGTGATGCTTGTAGCCAACATCTTCAGAACTTCAGATAGACTAGACTCCATATTAGATTCATTTTGAGATCCTCTAACACCCTGAACTTCATTTTCCTTGACTATATGCAGTTCTGATTTTATGGCATAAATGAGGGGTAGTCTGACTGAAGGTAGCCCTAGTAGCTGTAGCTCAGAGGGGTTGGGTACTTTTAAGAAACATTGGTTGGTGTCTATTAATATGCTACCCCAAGTGTCATCTGGTACTCTTTTGAATGCTACTATCTTAGGGTACTCTCTTAGTTGAAGTGCTCTCTGGAGTGACTCACATAGTTTATCTCGACTGGTTCCTACTGGTATCCAAGTCACAGCCACTGCCTGCTCAATTGGTACCTTTTTCTGCATTGCCCACTCTCTCACCTCTTCTAATTTTAAAAGATGCATCTCTTCTGATTTTGCCCCGCCTCTCGATCTCAGCAGTGCCTCCATCTGTAACACCCTTTCCTGACCTTCCCTGAGGTGGGTGATAGTGTAATGCTGTCTACCTGTTTCGTGTATGAGAACTAAGCCTCCGCAGAGTGGGAGTAGGAGGGGGGTTGAAATCAGGTATATAAGGGATGCCTGTATGACGCAGTGCCTCCACCTATAGGGGACACCCTAGAATAATAGGGTGTGGGGTCCTATAAGGTTTTAGTACAAAAAGAAAAACAAGTAATAACCACACAAGAAATCTTCAAATAAAATGTTGCTTTGATTATTATAAAGTATTTAACCAATAACATACAGTGCAACAAATACAAATAATAATATTAATCACAATATCTTCTTATGACATCAGTATACCTTTTTTTAACTCAGAAGTCCTTCATGAGCTCATGAAATAATAACATAACTGTTGTTGTAAAATACTTTGAGGTGGTGCTGTACAATGCAATTTCATATACTTAATAGAATTTAGTTGAGGTAATTATCCCTTGCTGCTTGTGAATGAAGCTAGAGAGCGCTGCTTGTGATCGATGCAGTGCTCAAACTTCTCCTCAGAAATACTGAATAACATAAGTCTCTACCTTATTACTGAATTTCAGCAATCCACTTGCCTTATACTGCAAAGTCAGTCACTCTTTTACTACTAACAGCTGCAGAAATCTCACAGTTATGCCCTTATGTAATGTAGCTTTATAAATCCAGTCAGTGTATTTGTGCAAACTGTTCAGGCAGAATAACTTATAGGATATTCTCTGGGTTATCTCTTTAATATACATCACACTCAGTTACTTCCTTATGTAATGCAGCTGTGCAATCCATTTAGTGTATTTATGCAACTGTTTAGGCAGAATAACTAATAGGATATTCTCTGGGTTATCTCTTTAATATACATCACACTCAGTTACTTCCTTATGTAATGCAGCTGTGCAATCCATTTAGTGTATTTATGCAAACTGTTTAGGCAGAATAACTTCTAGAATATTCTCTGGGTTATCTCTTTAATATACAACAACTCTGCAGCACATCAGATATGACTAGTATATCTTTTCTCTTGCATTTAGTTAACATGAAGTTATGGAGATCTTAAAACAGCAGATAATGGCTGACACTCACAGTACAAATAAAAGGTTCCAACTTCTGTCTTCAGCAACCACATGTAGCAATGTCTGAACTGTCTCTGGAATCCATGCATTAGTCTGAATAACTTCTTTCAGCTTGGAAACAGCAACTTTCTTCCCCCATCTCCAAGTCTGTGCAAAGCTCCACACTTCTCTTAACACCTAAGAAATCTCCTCAGCACTAACAACTCCTCCCCCTTCCCAGATGGCATTTCTCTTCCTCAATACAACTATTACAGCAGCCATCTTGGGTAAGGGCAAGGTCCTTTTATTTATATATATATATATATATATATATATATATATATATATATATATATATATATATATATATATATATATATATATATATATATATATACAGGTATAGATATATATTGTACCAAAATACTATCAGATATATGTAGAAATATGTATTTATGAAAAAACAGAACATATTCTGATATGTGAAATATTAATATTTTCATGTCAGGTTAGTGCACTTGAGAATATGTGATTGGGTTTACAAGCAAGTTAGCTTTTTTCACACCTTTTTTGCCCCCATTGGGGGAATACATTAACGCAATTGCGATATTCAAAGATTGGCTTCTGCGCGCATCAGGTTAGTGTATGATTAAAAACATTTTACTTTCAACTTGTAAGCATGGGGTGCTCAAAAAACTTACTTCTAGTGGAGAAAGCAAAGCGAGCAGAAGCATTAAATCACGCTCCACTTGTAATCTAGCCCAAATCACGTTCCAATTGTAATCTGCCTCAATATGTTTTAACTAATAACACACAAATGATTGTATTGTTCTTGTAGATATTGAATATATCATTCACATATCCACAGGATAGGTTGTGAGTGAGTGTGTGAAACACTAGGCTAAAGACTTCAACAAAAAAATAATTAGATTTAGAAATTAACAAACCTGAGGCGAGATTACATATGTGGAGCAAGTTTCAGTGTAACTGTAAATTACAAAAAAAAAATAAAGTTGAAAACACATGTAAAATACTAACCTGTCTAAAAAAAATGATACTGACACTTCAAAAACCCTATATTCGCCAACCCCTCACATCGCAAACTAACTTATAAAAGTATTAACCCCTAATATGCCAACCCCCCACATCGTAAACTAACTAATACAAGTATTAACACCTAATTCACCAACCCCCCACAATGCACAGTATTAACGGAATAGGAACGTCACAATTAAACTTGCATGATTCAGATAGAGCATGTCATTTTAAGACACTTTTAAATTCACTTCTATTTTCAAATGTGCTTCGTTCTCTTAGTATCCCTTGTTAAAGATTGAATACGCACATATCATACACTAGTGGGAGCTGCTGCTAATTGGTGCCTGCACAAATTTGTCTCTTGTGATTGGCTAAATAGATATTTTCAGCTTCCTGTCAGTAGTGTAATACTGTCCCTTCAGCAATGGATATCAAGAGAATGAAGAAAATTTGAGAATATAATTAAATTGGAAAGTTGTTTAAAATTGTATGTTCTATCTGAATCATAAAAAAAAATGCTGGGCTTTTCTATCCCTTTAATCTAATAACTGAGCCCCCTAACTTAACACCCCTAAGTTAACCACAATTAAAATAAAATTTCATAAAATAAAAAAATACTAACTACATCAAAAATAACTAAAAATTACCAAAAATAAATTAAAAAAATACTTTAAAACACCCTAACATTATAAAAATAAAAAATGATAGCTTTACATGAAAATAAAAAATCATAACATTACATTAAAATAAAAAAGCTAAGATTACATAAAAAAAGCTAAGATTACAAAAAACTAAAGAGCTAATAACAGAAAAAAAAACTAAGGCTAGATTACTAGTTTTGCGTTAGAGGCTGTGCGGTACTAACCAGCAGTTTTGTCTCACCGCTCACTTACATGTAGCACTGGTATTACGAGTTTTTACAAACCCGTCGTTAAAAGACAAGAAGTGAGCGTTGAGCAAAATTTTGCTCATTACCGCACTCCAATACCAGCGCTGCTTAAGTCAGCGGTGAGCTGGTGTAACGTGCTCGTGCACAATTTCCTCATAGGAATCAACGGGGAGAGCTGGCTGAAAAAAAGTCTAACACCTGCAAAAAAGCAGCGTAAAACTCCTTAACGCAGCCCCATTGATTCCTATGGGGAAATAAAATTTATGTCTACACCTAACACCCTAACATGAACCCCGAGTCTAAACACCCCTAATCTTACACTTATTAACCCCTAATCTGCCACACCTATATTATATTTATTAACCACTAATCTTCCGCCCCCAATGTCTCCGCCACCTACCTACACTTATTAACCCCTAATCTGCCGCCCCCAATGTCGCCACCACTATACTAAACATATTAACCCCTAAACCTCCGCACTCCCGCCTCGCAAACACTAGTTAAATATTATTAACCCCTAATCTGCTGTCCCTAACATCGCCACCACCTACCTACATTTATTAACCCCTAATCTGCCGCCCCCAATGTCGCCGCCACTATATTAAAGTTATTAACCCCTAAACCTAAGTCTAACCCTAAACCTAACACCCCCTAACTTAAATATAATTAAAAGAAATCGAAATAAATATTCTTATCATTAACTAAATGATTCCTATTTAAAACTAAATACTTACCTGTAAAATAAACCCTAACGGCTAGATTTAGAGTTTTGCGGCCAAAGGGGTGCGTTAGCTACGCGTGTTTTTTTCCCCCCGCACCTTTTAAATAACGCTGGTATTGAGAGTTCTCTGAAGGGCTGCGTTAGGCTCCAAAAAGGGAGCGTACAGGCATATTTAACGCCACTTCAACTCTCAATACCAGCGTTGCTTACGGTAGCGGTAAACTTGAAAAACGTGCTCATACACGATTCCCCCTAGGAAACAATGGGGCAGTTTGGGCTGAAAAAAAACCTAACTCCTGCAAAAAAGCAGCGTTCAGCTCCTAACGCAGCCCCATTGTTTCCTATGGGGAAACAATTTCTAAGTCTGCACCTAACACTCTAACATGTACCCCGAGTCTAAACACCCCTAACCTTACACTTATTAACCCCTAATCTGCCGCCCCTGCTATCGCTGACCCCTACATATTATTATTAACCCCTAATCTGCCGCTCCGGACACCGCCGCAACCTACATTATACCTATGTACCCCTAATCTGCTGCCCACAACATCGCCGACCCCTATATTATATTTATTAATCCCTAATCTGCCCCCCCCAACGTCGCCGCTACTTTACCTACACTTATACACTTATAATAAATGTATTAACCCCTAAACCGCCTCACTCCCGCCTTGCAAACCCTATAATAAATTTTATTAACCCCTAATCTGCCCTCCCTAACATCTGTGACACCTAACTTCAAGTATTAACCCCTAATCTGCCGACCAGACCTCGCCGCTACTCTAATAAATGTATTAACCCCTAAAGCTAAGTCTAAACCTAACCCTAACACCCCCCTAAGTTGAATATAATTTTATTCTAACGAAATAAATTAAATCTTATTAAAAAAATTAATCCTATTTAAAGCTAAATACTTACCTGTAAAATAAACCCTAATATAGCTACAATATAACAAATAATTACATTGTAGCTATTTTAGGATTTATATTTATTTTACAGGCAACTTTGTATCGGCTAGATTTAGAATTATGTCGGTAACGATCCGCGCAGCTAACGCTGGCTTTTTTCCCCCCACACCTTTTAAATACCGCTGGTATTTAGAGTTCATAGAAGGGCTGCGTTAGGCTCCAAAAAGGGAGCGTATAGCATATTTACCACCATTGCAACTCTCAATACCAGCGGTGCTTACGGACGCGGCCAGCTTCAAAAACGTGCTCGTGCACGATTCCCCCATAGAAAACAATGGGGCCGTTTGAGCTGAAAAAAAACCTAACACCTGCAAAAAAGCAGCGTTCAGCTCTTAACGCAGCCCCATTGTTTCCTATGGGGAAACAGTTTCTAAGTCTGCACCTAACACTCTAACATGTACCCCGAGTCTAAACACCCCTAACCTTACACTTATTAACCCCTAATCTGCCGCCCTCGCTATCGCTGACCCCTGCATATTTTTTTTAACCCCTAATCTGCCGCTCCGTACACCGCCACAACCTACATTATACCTATGTGCCCATAACACCGCTGACCCCTATATTATACTTATTAACCCCTAATCTGCCCCCCACAATGTCGCCGCCAGCTACCTACAATAATTAACCCCTAATCTGCTGACCGGACCTCACCGCTACTCTAATGAGGTCCGGTCAGCAGATTAGCTAAGTCTAACCCTAACACTAACACCCCCCTAAGTTAAATATAATTTAAATCTAACGAAATAAATTAACTCTTATTAAATAAATTATTCCTATTTAAAGCTAAATACTTACCTGTAAAATAAACCCTAATATAGCTACAATATAAATTATAATTATATTGTAGCTATTTTAGGAATAATATTTATTTTACAGGCAACTTTATAATTATTTTAACCAGGTACAATAGCTATTAAATAGTTAATAACTATTTAATAGCTACCTAGTTAAAATAATTACAAGAAGTAAAAAAAGTGCGATATTAAATCATACGATAGGGTGCGCTATACTAATGCAAGAGAATTGTGCGTGTTATCTGTGCTGGCGTGTCAAAAAAATAAATTCAAAATATGGATCTAATAATGATCATAAATTATAATATTGTGTTTGTATTAGTACTTGTATGAATAAATACACAAAAGGAATAAAATGTTTTTTAGTGTGTATGTCTAAAAAACTGGATGTGTCTAGTTTGGTGAATATATGGCTCACATAAATAGTGGTGTGTACTCAAAAAAACCTCATCCTATACAATGGGCATATGATATGAATAAAGTTCCATCAGCCAATCAGATTTTTCCTACCTTAATTCCGATTGACTGATAGAATCCTATCAGCCAATCGGAATTCGAGGGACGCCATCTTGGATGACGTCATTTAAAGGAACCTTCATTCGGACTTAGGACGTCGGAAGAAGAGGATGGATCCGCGCCGGAGGTCTTCAAGATGGAGCCGCTCATCATCGGATGAAGATAGAAGATGCCGCTTGGATGAAGATGGTTGCTGGTCCTGATCTCCTCTTCTGGACTTCTTCTTGCCGCTTAATAGAAGACTTCAGCCGGATGATGGATCTCCAGCCCCCGCTTGGGCTTGGATGAAGATTTCGGAGCCTGGATGGATCGGTGATACCCGGTGTGGTGAAGATAAGGTAGGAAGATCTTCAGGGGCTTAGCGTTAGGTTTATTTAAGGGGGGTTTGGGTTAGATTAGGGGTATGTGGGTGGTGGGTTGTAATGTTGGGGGGGGGTATTGTGTTTATTTTTACAGGCAAAAGAGCTGAATTCTTTGGGGCATGCCCCCGCAAAAGACCCTTTTAAGGGCTGGTAAGGTAAAAGAGCTTTTCTATTTTAATTTTAGAATAGGGTAGGGCATTTTTTTATTTTGGGGGGCTTTGTTATTTTATTAGGGGGCTTAGAGTAGGTGTAATTAGCTTAAAATTGTTGTAATATTTTTATTATGTTTGTAATTAATTTTTTTATTTTTTGTAACTTAGCTTTTTTTATTTTTTGTACTTTAGTTAGTTTATTTAATTGTATTTATTTGTAGGTATTTCATGTAATTAATTTATTGATAGTGTAGTGTTAGATTTAATTATAGGTATTTTATTTAATTAATTTATTGATAGTGTAGTGTTAGATTTAATTGTAGGTATTTTATTTAATTAATTTATTGATAGTGTAGTGTTAGGTTTAATTGTAACTTAGGTTAGGATTTATTTTACAGGTAATTTTGTAATTATTTTAACTAGGTAGCTATTAAATAGTTATTAACTATTTAATAGCTATTGTACCTGGTTAAAATAAATACAAAGTTGCCTGTAAAATAAATATTATTCCTAAAATAGCTACAATATAATTATTATTTATATTGTAGCTATATTAGGGTTTATTTTACAGGTAAGTATTTAGCTTTAAATAGGAATAATTTATTTAATAAGAGTTAATTTATTTCGTTAGATTTAAATTATATTTAACTTAGGGGTGTGTTAGGGTTAGACTTAGCTTTAGGGGTTAATAAATTTATTAGAGTAGCGGTGAGGTCCGGTCGGCAGATTAGGGGTTAATACTTGAAGTTAGGTGTCGGCGATGTTAGGGAGGGCAGATTAGGGGTTAATACTATTTATTAAAGGGTTATTGAGGCGGGAGTGAGGCGGATTAGGGGTTAATAACTTTATTGTAGTAGCAGTGAGGTCCGGTCGACAGATTAGGGGTTAATAATTGTAGGTAAGGTAGCAGCGATGTTGGTGGCAGCAGATTAGGGATTAATAAATATAATATAGGGGTCGGCTGTGTTAGGGGCAGCAGATTAGGGGTACATAGGGATAACGTAGGTTGCGGCGGTGTGCGGTCGGCAGATTAGGGGTTAAAAAAATGTATTATAGTGGCGCCGATGTGGGGGGGCCTCGGTTTAGGGGTACATAGGTAGTTTATGGGTGTTAGTGTACTTTAGAGCACAGTAGTTAAGAGCTTTATGAACCGGCGTTAGCCCAGAAAGCTCTTAACTCCTGACTTTTTTCTGCGGCTGGAGTTTTGTTGTTAGATTTCTAACGCTCACTTCAGCCAAGACTCTAAATACCGGCTTTAGAAAGATCCCATTGAAAAGATAGGATACGCAAATGGCGTAGGGGGATCTGCGGTATGGAAAAGTCGCGGCTGCAAAGAGAGTGTTAGACCCTTACCTACATGACTCTAAATACCAGCGGTAGCCCAAAACCAGCGTTAGGAGCCTCTAACGCTGGTTTTGACGGCTAACGCCAAACTCTAAATCTAGCCGTATGTATTTTAACCAGGTACAATAGCTATTAAATAGTTATTTACTATTTAATAGCTACCTAGTTAAAATAATTACAAAATTACCTGTAAAATAAATCCTAACCTAAATTACAATTAAACCTAACACTACACTATCAATAAATTAGTTAACTAAACTACCTACAATTACCTACAATTAAATCAACTAAACTAAATTACAAAAAAAAACAAACACTAAATTACAGGAAATAAAAAAAAGATTACAAGAATTTTAAACTAATTACACCTACTCTAAGCCCCCTAAAAAAAATAGCAAAGCCCCCCAAAATAAAAAAAATGCCCTACCCTAATCTAAAATAAAAAGTTAACAGCTATATTACCTTACCAGCCCTTAAAAGGGCTTTTTGCGGGCATGCCCCAAATAAATCAGCCCTTTTGCCTGTAAAAAAACATACAATACCCCCCCAACATTAAAACCCACATACCCCTAATCTAACCCACCCAAACCCCCCTTAAAAAACCTAACACTAAGCCCCTGAAGATCTTCCTACCTTGTCTTCACCCAGCCGGGTACCATCCGATCCGTCCAGAAGAGGGTCCGAAGTCTTCATCCTATCCGGCCAGAAGAGGTCCTCCAGATGGTCGGAAGTCTTCATTCAGGCGGCATCTTCTATCTTCTTCCATCCGGAGCAGAGCGGGTCCATCTTGAAGCAGCCGGCGCGGATCCATCCTCTTCTAACGACGTCCTAACACCGAATGAAGGTTCCTTTAAGGGACGTTATCCAAGATGGTGTCACTCGAATTCCGATTGGCTGATAGGATTCTACAACCCCCCAACATTAAAACCCACCACCCACATACCCCTACTCTAACCCACCCAAACCCCCTTAAAAAAACCTAACGCTAACCCCCTGAAGATCTCCCTACCTTGAGTCGTCTTCACCCAACCGGGCCGAAATCTTCATCCAAGGTGCGCAGAGGAGGTCCTTCATCCGGTAGAAGTCTTCATCCAGGCGGTGTCTTCAATCTTCATCCATCCGGAGCGGAGCCATCTTCCAAGGAGCCGACGCGGAGCCATCCTCTTCATCCGGAGTCTTCGTACACAATGACGGTACCTTTAAGTGACGTCATCCAAGATGGCGTCCCTTCTATCAGCCAATCGGAATTAAGCTAGGAAAAATCTGATTGGCTGATTGAATCAGCTAATCCGATTCAAGTTCAATCGGATTGGCTGATCCAATCAGCCAATCAGATTGAGCTTGCATTTTATTGGCTGTTCCGCTCAGCCAATAGAATGCGAGATCAATCTGATTGGCTGATTGGATCAGCCAATCTGATTGAACTTGAATCTGATTTTTTGCGAGGCGGGAGTGAGGCGGTTTAGGGGTTAATACATTTATTATAGTGGCGGCGAGGTCCGGTCGGCAGATTAGGGGTTAATAAGTGTAGGTAAGGTAGTGGCAACGTTGGGGGGGCAGATTAGGGGTTAATAAATATTATGTAGGTGTCGGCGATGTTAGGGGCAGCAGATTAGGGGTACATAGGGATAATGTAGGTGGCGGCGGTGTCCGGTCGGCAGATTAGGGGTTAAAATTTTTTATTATAGTGGCGGCGATGTGGGGGGGGGCATCGGTTTAGGGGTACATAGGTAGTTTATGGGTGTTAGTGTACTTTAGAGCACAGTAGTTAAGAGCTTTATAAACCGCCGTTAGCCCATAAAGCTCTTAACTCCTGACTTTTTTCTGCGGCTGGAGTCTTGTCCGTAGAGGGTCTACCGCTCACTTCAGCCAAGACTCTAAATACCGGCGTTAGGAAGATCCCATTGAAAAGATAGGATACGCAATTGGCGTAAGGGGATCTGCGGTATGGAAAAGTCGTGGCTGGAAAGTGAGCGTTAGACCCTTTCCTGGCTGACTCTAAATACCAGCGGGCGGTAAAAAGCAGCGTTAGGACCCTTTAACGCTGGTTTTGACGGCTAATGCAGAATTCTAAATCTAGGCGTAAGATAGCTACAATATAACTAATAGTTACATTGTAGCTAGCTTAGGGTTTATTTTTATTTTACAGGCAAGAGGATGCTCCACGTCGGATGTCTTGAAGATGGACCCGCTCCGTTCCAGATGGATGAAGATAGAAGATGCTGCCTGGATGAAGACTTCTGCCCGTCTGGAGGACCACACTTCGCCCGGCTTGGATGAAGACTTCTCCCGGGTTCGTTGAGGACTTCGGCCCGGTTGGATGGAGACTTCTTCCCGGTAAGGTGATCTTCAAGGGGTTAGTGTTAGGTTTTTTAAGGGGTATTGGGTGGATTTTAGAGTAGGGTTGGTTGTGTGGGTGGTGGGTTTTAATGTTGGGGGGGATTTGTAATTTTTTTTTTACAGGTAAAAGAGCTGATTACTTTGGGGCAATGCCCCGCAAAATGACCTTTTAAGGGCTATTTGTAATTTAGTGTAGGGTAGGGCTTTTTTATTTTGGGGGGGCTTTTTTATTCTGTTAGTGGGATTAGATTAGGTGTAATTAGTTTAAAAATCTTGTAATTTGTTTACTATTTTCTGTAGTTTAGTGTTTTGTTTTTTTGTACTTTAGCTAATTTATTTAATTGTATTTAATTTAGGGAATTAATTTAATTATAGTGTAGTGTTAGGTGTTAGTGTAACTTAGGTTAGGTTTTATTTTCCAGGTCAATTTGTATTTATTTTAGCTAGGTAGTTATTAAATAGTTAATAATAACTATTTAATAACTATTCTATCTAGTTAATGCTAGTATTGTTTATTTAGATTTCTTTTAGTTATATTTAAGTTAGGGGGGTTAGGGTTAGACTTAGGTTTAGGGGTTAATAACTTTAGTATAGTGGCGGCGACGTTGGGGGCGGCAGATTAGGGGTTAATAAATGTAGGTAGGTGTCGGCGATGTTAGGGCCGGCAGATTAGGGGTTAATAATATTTAACTAATGTTTGCGAGGCAGGAGTGCGGCGGTTTAGGGGTTAATATATTTATTAAAACGCAAGTTGTTTTGCGGTAAGGCCAAAGAAGCGTGCGGTGCCCCTAAACCTACAAGACTCGTAATAGCAGTGGTAGGAAAAAAGCAGCGTTAGGACCTGTTAATGCTGCTTTTTCAGCCTAACACACAACTCGTAATCTAGCCGAAAGTTTGTGAAAAAAATAAAAAAACATTTAATTGATCGCATTTGGCGGTGAAATGGTGGCATGAAATATACCAAAATGGGCCTAGATCAATACCTTGGGTTGTCTACTTAAAAATATATATATAGTATTGACA